>NW_027523930.1:0-38732 GCF_052094955.1 Ictidomys tridecemlineatus | reverse complement strand
CCTCCTCAGCCTCCTGAGTCACCGGGGTTACAGTGCCACCCCATCTGGCTGTCCCCTTCTCCATGATGTCCCCTCCATCCATACGGCGAGGCTCTGCCCACCCAGTCCCCAGCCACACTCTGACGTGCCACCTCCGGCCCCGGTGACTCACAGGGACTTTCCCAACAGGTGAGGGCTCCGGAAAGAGTGGCAGGAAGCAGGTCCCTGAACCCACCATCCTGAGGTGACAGAGTGACAGCCCAGGGCACCGGAGGCTCTGCCGGAGACCCGCACTCCCGCACCCCAGCCCTCAGCCAGGAGGCACGCCCCAGGGCCCCGGCAGGTGGACCCCTGCCCTGGGCCCCTGTGCCCTCCTGGGCAGCGACTCTGGGCCCACGAGGCTAGTGGGAGAGAAGTGGGGCCGAGGGCCGGCCGCCCCCCAGGGGCTGGCCCCACGTTGCACAGGACACACTCACACTGTGCACACCCGGGACACACTCACACTGTGCACACCCGGGACACACTCACACTGTGCACACCCGGGACACACTCACACTGTCCACACCCGGGACACACTCACACTGTCCACACCCGGGACACACTCACACTGTCCACACCAGGGACACACTCACACTGTCCACACCCGGGACACACTCACACTGTGCACACCCGGGACACACTCACACTGTCCACACCCGGGACACACTCACACTGTCCACACCCGGGACACACTCACACTCTCCACACCCGGGACACACTCACACTGTCCACACCAGGGACACACTCACACTGTCCACACCAGGGACACACTCACACTGTCCACACCAGGGACACACTCACACTGTCCACACCAGGGACACACTCACACTGTCCACACCCGGGACACACTCACACTGTCCACACCAGGGACACACTCACACTGTCCACACCAGGGACACACTCACACTGTCCACACCAGGGACACACTCACACTGTGCACACCAGGGACACACTCACACTGTCCACACCTGGGACACACTCACACTGTGCACACCCAGGACACACTCACGCTCATAGGACGCGGCATATTCTTATACTGAGGAAGTGGCTGTTGTGCATCTGAAGTTCACGTTCCCTGGGCATCCTGGGGCCTTTGGTTGTTGGTACCGGGGTTGAGGCCAGGGGTGCCACGCCCCTAGCCACCCCCCTGCGTGTGTGTGTGTGTGTGTGTGTGTGTGTGTGTGTGTGTGTGTGTTGCTGGGGATGGAACCCGGGGCCTCATGCACGCAGGGAAGTGCTCTACCAACTGAGCTGTGTCCGCAGCGTCACCCTTGTCACCCTTTTTTGAGACAGGGTCTCACTGAGTTGCTGATCCTCCTGCCTCAGCCTCCCTAGCTGCTGGCATTAGAGGGGTGCACGCCCACCCGGCTCCGGGGCTCTTTTGGTTGTTGGTGATCTGGCCCTTGCTGACTCTGGTGGCCCTCATCTGGGGCGACACAGAGGTCCCGCAACCTTCCGCAGAAGAAAGAGTGAAGAACGGGAGAGCGCGCAGTGCGCAGGCGCGGGTGCTGGCCGCCGTCGCCGCGTCCCGGTCTTGTCCCTCCGGCTTCCGAGAACCCGATCCGGCCTCGGCTCGGCCTGCAGCCCGCTGCCCTGGAAGTGACTCACGGGCGGCGTCCAGCTTCCAGGCAGCTCCGCCTCCACGTGCTCCTGAGCCCGCGGGGACGCCGGCGCCGCTGCCCGCCAAGAAGCGGAGCCCGCGGAGGCGACAGGGCCGTCTGGGCGGGTGGCGGCACCGCCTGGATGTGGCCCTCGGCCAAGGGCCAGGAGCTGGGCGCGCTCCAGGCTCAGCGGACACCTGGCAGCCGCTGGGCAGGGCCAGGGGCGTCCCCGGCCTGAGCCACCCCGTCCCGCTCCACTGCTGGCCGCCACCCCCAGGGCTGGCACCTCCGGGCCGGCCAGCAGAGGTGGAGGCCAGCAGAGGTGGAGGCCAGCAGAGGTGGAGGCCAGCAGAGGTGGAGGCCAGCAGACCGGGGCTTTCTGTCAGTCATTCAGCAAACCGCTGTGGGGCCCCAGCCTTTGTCCCTGGTTGTGGGGAGAAGCAAGCGCCCACCTGTCCTTCCCCGTGCACCCACCGTGGGCCTGGTGCCACCGCGGCTCTGCCTGGCCTGTGAGGGGGACAGGGTCACACTGGGAAGCCAGATAGGAAAAGCCAGGGAGTCAGCACACCAGCCGAGCCTGGTCCAGCACACGGGACAAA
The DNA here is from genome assembly GCF_052094955.1 of Ictidomys tridecemlineatus. Taxonomy (NCBI): domain Eukaryota; kingdom Metazoa; phylum Chordata; class Mammalia; order Rodentia; family Sciuridae; genus Ictidomys; species Ictidomys tridecemlineatus. The sequence continues at coordinate 36,514 of NW_027523930.1, read as the reverse complement.
TAAATAAATAAATGTCTAAATGCCGAGAAGACCCTCCCTCGGTCTGGCCTCGATTCCATCAGAGGCTCCAGGTCCCCAGTCCCCCCTCAGGATACAGGGTCTTTGTTGTGTTTTTGGTACCGGGCGGTGGAACTGGGGGCCCTTGAGCCACATCCCCAGGCCTTTTTGTATTTTAGAGACAGGGCCTCACTGAGTTGCTTAGGGCCTTGCTAAGTTGCTGAGGCTGGCTTTGAACTGTCAGTCCTCCTGCCTCAGCCTCCCAAGTGGCTGGGGTCACAGACGTGTGCCACCACCCGGCTCCAAGCACAGTTCTTTTTTTTTTTTTTTAATATTTATGTTTCAGTTGTAGTTGGACACGATGCCTTCGTTTTACTCATTTATTACTTTTCTGTGGTGCTGAGGATTGAACCCAGGGCCTCGCCCACGCTAGGCGAGCTCTCTGCCACGGAGCCACAACCCAGCTCCCCACGCACGGGTTTTAGCCTTGAACTTGACTATGGTTCAATGTCCCCACCAAACCCGTGCTGAGATTAGTCCCCACTGTCGGGTATCAGGAAGAAGGACCAGGTGGGACACCGAGAGGTGATGAGGCCAAACTGTGGTGGCGAACACTGCTCACCCCAGCAACCCAGGAGGCTGAGGCAGGAGGATCACAAGTAAAATCCCAGAGCCAGCCTCAGCCACAAAACCCTGTTTCAACATAAAAAACGAAAAGTACCCAGCTGTGGGACTCAGTGACAGGGAAAGACGGGGAGCTGGAGGAGGACGCCCTCTGAGGTGGGTGTTTTCACAGGGGACTGGGGGCCTGCGGTACTGAGGGACACGGGGCGGGGGCTGGCGTGCCTGTCACCCAGCAGAGCCCAGAGCAGAGCCCAAGGCGCGAGGTGGGACGGAGGGAAGGGGGAAGGAGGGGAAGGGAGGGACTAGAGGGAGGAGGGGAGGGACGAGGCAGAGGCAGGAAGCGGGAGGAGAGGAGGATCGAGGCCTCACCCTCCCAGGTCGGCCAGCGCCAGACCACAGGGCTCTCATTTTCTCCCCTGATTTTTCTGCCAGAGGCAGGAAACATTCTCCCCTGGGAGGCTCAGAAATAGCTGAGCTCCAGAGCCGGCTGCGAGAGGATTCCAGGCTGGAGGAGGGATTTACACCAAAGGCCCGCCAGCAGAGGCTGAGGGCACTGCTGGCGCCAGACGGCTGGGGTTCAAACCCCACTTCTTCCCCCTCCTGCCTCTTCAACCTGGGATGTGGCCTCAGTTGCTCACCCACAGAGCAGGGGTCAGTAATAGCACCAGACATGGCTGCATCGAGGTATTCAATTTCATCACCAGGGCTGGGCGCAGGGTCCAAACCTTTAATCTCAGCAATTCGGGAGGCAGAGGCAGGAGGATCACAAGTTCGAGGCCAGCCTCAGAAACTTAGTAAAATCCTCAGCAACTTAGCAAGACTCAGTGGTAAAACTCCTCTGGGTTCAATCCCCAGTATAAATAAATAACTAAATAAATTTCATTAAAAAGTTCATAATCCCAGCATCTCTGAAGTCTGAGGTAGATAGGAGGATGAGGAGTTCAAAGCCAGCCTCAGCAAAAATGAGGCACCAAGCAACTCAGGGAGACCCTACCTCTAAATACAACATGAAATAGGGCTGGGGATGCGGCTCAGGGGTCCAGGGCCCCTGAGTTCAATCCGTGGGACCAAAACATAAAAAAACCTCCTAGTCGAGGCCCACTTTCTCCGTCTCTGCTGGCTGGCACCTGCAGGCTCCCGCTCCCCGAGTCCGGTGACCCCCAGACCAGGCCTGGCTCTCGCTGGCTGAGAGAAGGAAGTGCTCTGCGGGTCAGTCCTGGTCAGTCCTGGTCACATGCCCCGCCCCTGAGGCTGGGCCGGGCCTGCTGGAAACCCTGGGCTCAGGGAGTGCGAGTGGCCAGGAGGTCCCCAGCAGGGGCCCAGGGAGGACAGGACTAGGGGAGCAGGCCACAGCGCATGTGCCCACACTGATGTGACTCAGGCCTGCGTGACGAGTTCCCACTGAGAACCAGGAGGAGGCTCGGAGGAGGCCACTGACTAGACGGGCCCCACCGCTGGCCTGAGCCCTCTGCTCGCACCTGCACCAGGTGGAAAGCCCTGGCCTCCGGGTCCTGTCTGCTGACCAGCCCGACGCCCCTGGGCGGCCCCTGAGGGTGCCCACCTGAGGCTCTGGGGGTCCAGGCATAGCCCAGAGTCACGGCGGGGGGCGGGTCTGCCTCCTGCCACCATCAGCACCAGGACAGGGATGGGGGAGAGGGGACCTGGCTAGGACCCCAGGACCTCAGCTGGCCCCGAGGAAGCCCCAGTTCCGCCGCCCTCTGCATACAAGGGACCTGCCCAGCAGCAGCCCCGGGGGGAGGGGGAGGCCTGGACGGCCCAGCTCTGCCCCTGAAGTGGGCGAGGCCCGGGCTGCTGTCTCCTCTGCCAGGGAGGCTGGGGGCCGCCAGGGCCGTCCGGACGCTGCTCTGCACAACCAGCAGCTCACACGGCAGCAGGGGCGCAGCTCCGTGGGCCGGGGCGGGAGCAGCCGGGAGTCTCGGGGTGTGCTGCCCATAAGCCCCTGCACCACCTGCAGGGGGGCGGCCTCACACCACCTCCACTGGGGGGAGACCGAGGCAGGAAGAAGCTGAGCGGCCCAGGCCTGTGTGTCCCCAGCCGCCTCTGCCGTTTCTTTCTTATTCTTCCAACCACGATTGGCCGGCCTCACCCCGAGCCGCCCCTGCTCTTTCTGTGTTTGATTTAGGGACCGGGTCTCGATAAGTTGCTGAAGGTGGCCTTGAACTTGCGATCCTCCTGTCTCAGCCTCCGGAGCCTGCGATTACAGACTGCCCCGGGATCTTTTTTCTTGCTGGGCCAGGGTCTGCCATGGAGCCCACCCTCAGCCACCACCCAGGACTGCGGGGAACCCAGGCTGGCTTCCAGCACTGCCGCGTGTGCGGTGCCCACTGCGCTGCTCTTCGAATGTCCTTCCCTGAGTCTGGGAACAGGGTGGCCCAGACTCCCGGGGTTCCACCCTGAACAGCCACCCTGCTGCACCCCTGCCAGGGAAACGGAGGCCCAGAGTGGGTCTGTGCAGGGCCCAAGGGTGCACAGCCTGGGCCGGCTCTGCTTCTCAGGGCAAGAGTCCCCCAGCCTTGTCTCCTGGACACAGCCCCTGTCCCCTCTGCGCTCTCTCACTCACACACCCTCCCCCTCCAGGCAGAGGCTGCCTGCCCCAGGCTCCACGCTGGCTGCGGGACATTTGTTACAGCAAAGTCAGTTCCAGCTCCCACCCCGATGGGGCCAGCAGGCAGGGGGCTTCCTGGCCCCCGCCCGGCCCCATATGGCCTCCTCCTGGCCCATCTGCTTCCCATTGCCCGGCAGGGCCGCTGCGGGGCTGCCAGAGCCCGCCCGCAGGGGTGTGAAGTTTATGTGGCCGGGCCTGGAGCCGGTGGTGACAGGGCCACACACGCGCACACAGACACACAGAGGATGCCCCCTGCCACCACCGATGAGCGCATGCGCACACACTTCAGTCCCCACCCACGTGTCCCTCGCACTCAGATTCACATCCTTGCACCAGCTCACAGGAGAGGCCCCTCGAACCCCAGGGACCCCCGTGAGACACAAACCCCCACAGCCTGCGCACCAAACCCCCCGGGGGTGCACCAAACCCGGGGGTGCACCAAACCCGGGGGTGCACCAAACCCTGAGGTGCGCATGCGCACTCACAGGCAGCCCACGCCCAGAACACCGCCCCCCACACCCGCGCCCAGACCCCCCACAGACCCCGCCCCGCACACAGCACCCCCATGTCCCCCACGCACACCTGCACACCAGCTCTGTGTCAGCACACACACAAGCTGTCCCAGGTGGCACAAAGAGTGACTTAGAGGCCACAGGCCCAGGTCAGTGAGAGGCCACCTGGTGGGGAAGGGGCCTTGGCCTCCCAGGCACAGGACAGCTGCTCGCGCCCCTCGCCTAACTGTGCTCACCTCCCCCCAGCCCAGGGCCCCTCCTCAGAAGGGGCCTGGAGAGGGTGGTCCCGGCTGGGGGCCCCCGACTCGGCCTGCAGTGCTCTCCCTAAATGCCCTGCCTTCCCCGGGGACTCCCGCCGCAGGCAGACCTGGCCACCTCCTCCAGGCCTAGGCTGGATTCAGGAGCCCGTGAACTTGGACTGGGGAAAAGGACACGTCTTGAATGTCACCAGCCTCCAGCTAGAATCTGGAATTTCCTCCTGGCAGGCGGAGGCGCGAAGAAACCACCAAGGGCTCCGCTGGTGGCTGGGAACCGCATCTCCAGGTCCCCTCACCCGTCTGAAGAGCAGACAGCCTCCTCCAGCCCCACGGTCACGACGCCTGGGAGCCAGCCTCCATGGAGGCCCTGGGTTCCGTCCCCAACCCACCAAAACACAAAATCCAACCGGCCGTGTTTATTAGCCTGCTGCCACGACGTGACACTAAGTGCAGTAAGGAACCACGTGCCTTGGGCCCGAGTGCAGCTTAGTGGCGCAGGGACGGCCTAGCATGCTCTAGGCCGGGGTTCCAGCCCCGCACCAAAAATAACTTATCACCAAACCAAATATTTTAAAAACTCTGATTCACTGAGCTGGATTTCGTCGGATCCTGTTCACTTTCTGTACATCTAAGCCAGGCCAGAGACTAGGGAGGCTGAAGCAGGAGGATTGAAAGTTTGAGGCCAGCCTGAGCAACTTAGCCAGACTTTTAAAATTTTAAGAAAGGGCTGGGGACATGGCTCCATGGTCAAGTACTTGCCTAACATGTCTGAGGCCCGGGGTTTTTTGTTGTTGTTGTTGTTTTAATTTTTTTTTTAAGAGAGAGAGAGAATTTTTTAATATTTATTTTTTAGTTTTCGGCGGACACAACATCTTTGTTTGTATGTGGTGCTGAGGATCGAACCCAGGCCACATGCATGCCAGGGGAGCGCACTACCGCTTGACCACATCCCCAGCCCCTGAGGCCCGGGGTTTGATGCCCAGCAGTGCAGAATCATCATCGTCATCTAACTATGTAACCAGAAAAGGAGTCCATGATGCACAAGAGGACACAGGTCCTAGCAAGGCCAACTACTATATTCTTACAGGCCTTTACTGTTGTCATGTTTTTACCATGTTGAGGACTTCAGCAAGGTGGGGTGGCTGGTCCACGGTCACCCAGCTCTGAATAACCCAGCTGCCGGAATCTGAACCCAGTGCCTGGCTCAGCCTTGGGTCGAGCCCGGTGTCTGTGTCTGGTCTCAGGAAGAGGATCACGGGGTCTAGGAGGCCCAGGCACACACTCCACCCAGCCTGGAGAGCTGGGACTTCCCAGCGCCCAGGGCAGGTCCAGCCAGCTGCCCCAGCCAGAAGGGAGCCTGTTTACAACGTGTGAGAATTCTCACCCGGGCGGTGGCAGGCGGAGGGGGCTCCCAGCTCCCAAGACCCTGCCCCATTGGGGTTCTGCAGCAAGTTGAGAATGAGCTCCCCTCTGCAGGGCCCCAGGGGGTGGGAACAGCTGGTGAGCCCTGGAGCCCTCTGCTCAGGTCCCTCTACTCACCTGACCCTCTGCCTGTCTGTGGCTCAAAGAACAGGTTCCCTGCTGTCCCCAAACCAGCCCCCCCCAGGAGGCTTCTTCCTGCTGCACTGTCTGGCTCTGTCTCTTCATTTCTTTCTCCCCCACCATTTCCTGAGCACCTACTGTGTGCCAGTCTGGGAGCAGAGGCTGCAGATGAGAACAAAGCCCCCCCCCAGGTGGGGGAGGCAGATAAGAAACTTGGCACCAAAAGGTGTGTGAGGTGGAAAGGAATCGGCTGGTGGCTGAGCGAGAGGTGGAGACAGGAGAGGTCTGAGAAGGCAGCCTTCAAGTGGAGGCCTGGAGGAGGTGAGGCGGCTGCGGAGGTGTCGGAGCAGCATCCTGGGGAGAAGGCACAGCAGCCATCGGCCCATGCGCTCCGCTTCCTGCCTTTGCTGAGTCCGGGTCTGAACCTGGGCTGGGGAGGCTGGGGAGGCTGGGGAGGCCCTTTCCCGAGGTTTCCTGCCTCATCCTCTCGTCCCCTGTCCTGCTCTGTCCAACCCAAGGGCCCAGGGTGTTGGTCACCTGTGCGTCTGAGCAGGTGTGATTTGACCCTCTTCCGGGCACTGTGGTCTGAATGTGTCCCCCAAAGTCTTGCTGTTGGAAACATCCCCAGGCCTCAGCACTGGGAGGCGGGGCCTAGAGAGAGGGAGCAACCGGGACTCTGCCCCCTGTTCCCTCCTCAGAGCTGGGTGAGTTCCGGAGTCCGGCCTCCTCCCTGCCCTTCTGTCCCCGGCCATGGCACGCTGCAGACCAAGGTCTGAAGCTAAGTCAGTCTGTTCTGAACCCATCGCCCGGCGTTGGGGATTCTGTTATAGCAGCACAAACAGAGCCGGGTCGACGAATGGCCCGGTTTCCTGTCCCCTCTGGAGTGGAGGCCAGGGTGGGAGGCCGACTGTCTGGCCGGCCCTCAGCTCCTCCTGACAGAAGAGGAGACCCTGGGCTGCGCACTCGCCTGGCCTCCACCCTCAGGACCGTCCTGAGTTCAGCGTGGCTCCGTGGCTCCGGGTCCCCAGGCCTGCCCTCGGTGTCCCCAATGGCCACGCCTCCACCTGCAGCTGGGAGACTGTCGCGCTCCCGCGTCGCCCGCCCGCCGCGACTCCACCTGCCGGCCCTGCTCACGTTTCGCGGCCGCGCCTCGCCCTCCACCGCGGACTCTCCACGGGGTCAGGGCTGCAGACCGCCGTCTGTGGCCGTCGGGGCGGGCGCGGCGGAGGAGGGGACGCGCTGCCCGAGAAGCAGCTCCGAGTTGCCCAAGGCCACCCGCGGGCGAGTGGGACAGCTACACCGCCCGACCCCAGCCCCGCTCCTCGGAGCGCCGACTCTGTGCCCGCGAGCCCTGGGGTTGGCCTGTGGCCTTGCCCTGTTGGGGCTGGCATCTCCGTGGGGGCCCACACGTTGGCAAACAAACTCCTAAAAGTGTCAGACGAGAGGCTGGGGCTGAGAGGGAGCCGGTGAGAAGGGAGGACGGCCAGGGGCCTCCGTGCAGAGACCGCAGGCAGGAGCACCCTCAGCCCTCACTCCCGAGCAGCTGCTCTAGGTGCTTCGGGGCCTTCAGCCACTGTGCTCCTCCAGGAACCTGCAGGCCCCTTCATCCAGCCAAGCAACAGGCTCACAAGGGTCAAGACTCCCCAAAATTCCCTGAGCAGTCAGTAGCTCGGCCAGGATTGGCACCAGGGTCTTCGGCACGTTAACGTGACGGGTGCAAGGCCGGCTCTTTCTCACCCCGTCCCCATCTTCAGCACAGGCACTGCCCGGGCAGCGGGAGGGGCAGGAAGGAGGGAGGAAGACTTGAGACTCACCCACCTCTGTGCCCACCGGCTGGGCTCCTGCTGCTGGTTCCTGTCTAATGGAGACTCAGACAATAAAAAGCCCTTTCCAGAGCCTTCTCTAGGCTTCTGCACTCACCCTCAGGTGGGCCGTGTGACAGGGAGACAGTGGGACAGCAGAGTCCCTTCCCAAGGTCCTGTGGCCAGCGAGTGGCAGAGCTGGGTGTGGCCCTAACACCCGCACTGCGCGCCACCTCCAGACGCCAGGGCCCACTGCCAGCCGCGTGGCCAGCCCTGACCAGAGCCCAGGGTGCGTCCTCACTGGAAACCGCGACTCTGCGGCTGTGGGCTGCGCCGGGGAGGGAGGCAGAGTCCGCTTCTCGGTGGACGCTGTGTCTCCTTGCACACCCCCCTCGGCCCCCTGACCAGGCAGCGAGGCGGGAGGGAACGCCAAGCCCTCCCGAACAGCACCCAGACCTCCAGTCCCGTAGAAAACCAGGCCAGATGTGACGAGAAGAGAGGTCCCCACGGGTACCAACAGAACACACTTGACAAAGAACTGCATCCAGAAGTATAAGGAACCCTCAGACTCCCATGCAAGAAATCAATGAAAAGTGAACTAGCGCTGCCGGGCGCAGGCCCACACCTGTAATCCCAGGGCTCAGGAGGCTGAGGCAGGAGGGTCACGAGTTCCAAGCCAGCCTCAGCAATGGAGAGGCCCTAAGCAACTCGGTGAGACCCTGTCTCTAAATAAAATACAAAAAAGGGCTGGGGGAGTGGCTCAGTGGCCGAGTGTCCCTGAGTTCAATTCCCAGGACCAAAAGAAAAAGAAAAAGTGAACAAGCCCAGCACAGTGGTATACACGTGTAATCGCAGTGATTCAGGAGGCTGAGGTAGGAGGATTCCAAATTTGAGGCCAGCCTCAGTGATTTGGTGAAACCCTGTCTCAAAATAAGATTTAAAAGGGCTGGGGATGGAGCTCACAGGCAGAATGCTCCTGGGTTCAATCCCAGTATCAAAAAAGCCAAAATTTTACAATTTTTGGAGGGGTACTAGAGATGAAGTCCAGGGGTGCTTAACCACTGAGCCACATCCCCAGCCGGTTTTTATATTTTTTGAGATGGAGTCTCACCAAGTTGCTGAGGCTGGCCTTGAACTTGTGAACCTCCTGCTTCAGACTCCCGAGCTGATGGGATCACAGGCGATGGCGGCCTGGCTCACAGGATGGAGACCTGGACATGGTAGGTCCTCACTGATAAGACAGATGAGTGGAGGGGCTGTGACTTCACCAGACACTGGGGGATGCCAACTGAGACCGCCACCAAGTGCCTCCTGCCCAGGAGGGAGGCGGGACTTCCTGGGCGCCCTGCCTGCACCTGGGGGTGGAGACCCTGCGGCCCCTCTGGGAGGGAATTTGGCAGGTTCCTAAAGAGCCCAGCACAGGCCCGTCCAGTCGGCCACTGTGCTCCCGTGGACTTAGCCGAGGACAGGCGCCCACAGGGACTGGCCACCGGGTTTACAGGCAGTTCATCTGTTATGGTCCCAAGTGGCTGAGTGTTCTGGCCACCCAGGGCACCACCAGGCAATACCTTGTTAAAGAAGGATGAACTGTTGTGACCCGCTGTGACGGGGACAGATTGACATCTGTCATAATCAGGCCAGGGAGAGAAGCAGACCAGGGCGGCGCGGGCGCAGGGGACCTGTGCCTGGACTCTGCAGAAGGGCGGCTGGTGGCCGGGCGGGAGCGCAGGCAGGAGGCAGGAGGGACTGTGAAGGGGCGGACCCTGGGTGCTGCTGTTCCCCTGGGCTGGCTGGGGGGCTTCATGCCTGTGCCTTCGGGTGGCGTCAGTTCCACCTGAGGAAGGCGTCTCTCTGTCCCCCCCACGCCACCGCCCCCTCCCCCCTCGTAGGATGGCGGAAATCCAACACCAAAACAGCCACAGCTCGGGGCTGGAGAGGACGTGGGCAGCCAGGGCCCACCTGGGCAGCCCTGGGCCTTGTTGACGTCTGGCCACTGCACACGGGGACTGAACTTGGGCCCTATCACGGAGGGCCCCAGCCCTTCTTATTTTTTGAGATAGGGTTTTGCCAAATGGCTGAGGCTGGCCTCTGGCACAGCTGGGGTTACAGGAGTGTCCTCTGTGCCCGGCCAGGTTCTGTTCTTGATGGTGGTTCTGGTCACCAGGGGAGCTCGCTTTGTAAAAAGGCTCGGAGCTGCCAGGCAGGGTGGGGCACGCCTGTAACCCCCGAGGCTCAGGAGGCTGAGGCAGGAGTAAAGCAAGTTGGAGGCCAGCCTCAGCAACTCAACAAGACCCTGTCTCTAAAGAAGATGTTTATAAGGACTGCGGCTGTGACTCAGTGGCAGAGCACTTGCCTAGCATGTGGGAGGCCCGGGGTTCCATCCTCGGCACCACATAAAGATAAATAAATAAACAAACAAACAAACAAATAAATAAATAAATGTATTGTGTCCAGCTACAACTAAAAAAATAAAATGTAAAATAAATCCCTGCTCGGCCACAGTCGCCTGGGGGTGGGGCCCTGGGCCAGCCCCTCCGCTGGGGGACTCCACTCTGCTAGTTCCAGCCAGGGTGTCCTGGGCTCCGGAACCAGTTGTTCAGCCTGAACCAGGGTCCCCAGCAGGCCAGGGTGGAGAGGGGGCAGGAGTCAGAGGACGCCACCCACCCCTCCTCCAGACCCTCCGTGGCTCCCTGCTGCCCCGTCTCCACCAAGGCCCTCCACGACCTTCTTCAACTAGTCCCACACATATTGAGTCCTGGCCCACCACGTGCTGGGCTGTGCTAGTGCTATTCCTGGCCTCTCTGAGCCCAGGGTCTGAGGGGTCGGGGGACACAGAGGTCTGGCTGCGAGCGGTGGGCCTGGGAGAGAAGGAGGGTCCACCAGGCAGCCCCTGGGCAGAGACATAAAGACTGCCTCCTCCAGGTCCCCTCCCCAGGGCCCAATGCTGTCCATTGGCACCAGCCTCCACCCAGCCAGAACTGGAGTCCTTCCTCCGCCGGTCCCCCCGCGATCACGCTGCTGCCCACCCCCAGCCACAAAGACACCTCAGCCCCTCTTCCCCTGCTGACTGGCCAGGAAGCCTCAGCCTGCAGGTGCCGCCTCTCCTGTCCATTTCCTGTCCTCCCCCAGCTCGACTCCCACACAAGGCCAGAGGGAAGTCAGGTTGTGTCATGCCTCCGCATAAATCCCCTAGTGGCTTCCCGTGGCTCAGAATAAAATCCAAACACCTGGTGCTTGGCCGTGGCCCACAAAGCCCCACAGGGCCAGCCCCTTCCCACCTCTCCTTCCCCAGATCCCCCTTCTTTCCTCTCCAGCCACATGGCCCACAGCCACCCCAGGGCCTTTGCACTTGCTGTTCTGGCTGCCTGCATCTCCACCTCTGCCAAAGTTCTCCCAGAAGCTGCCCTAACGCCCCAGACTGAGCTAGCTCCCCTGCGGCTCTCCCACAGTCCCTCTGCAACATGGTTCCCCTCCCTGAGACAGGTTCAAATCCTGGTTTAGCCATTATCCCCAGGGGGAGAACTTGGGCAAGCGTCTCCTCCCTGGGACCTGGTGTCTTCATCTGTCACATGGGAGTGTGATAGCAACAGAGCTGTGCTCCTCCCCAGGGCTGTGGTGATTACCTCCATCTCTGGCCTCCAGAACCAGTTGCTCCACCTTGGCCTCGACCCGGCCCCCCAGCTCCTGGCTCACTGCTGCGGGCCAGTGCCTGGAGCAGCCTGGAGCCCCACACTTTTCTCAGGCCCATCCTCAGCCAGAGCAGAGACCCGGATGCAAGTCTGAGCGGTTCACTCCCTGACCCCACCCTGCCGGGCAGTGGGTGGGCACCACCAGCAGAAATCACCCTGGCCCTGGGGCGGGGCAGCCAGGGTTCAAACCTGGTCCAAGGTGGGCCGGGGCGCAGCCTGTAATCCCAGCAGCTGGGAGGCTGAGGCAGGAGGATGGCAAATTCAAAGCCAGCCTCAGCAGCGGAAAGGCCCTAAGCAACTCAGGGAGACCCTGACTCTAAATAAAATTCAAAATAGGGCTGGGATGGGGCTCAGTGGCCAAGTGCCCCTGAGTTCAGTACCTGGTACCCCCCACTCCACCCCCCCACCCCCCAAAAAATCCTGCCTGAGCAGAGCCCTCAGGGTGCAGAGAAGCGCCACTGGGTGTCTCCCAAGGGGAATGCAATGGTGTCAGCGGACATTGTGCATCTGAGGGTGCTGCGTGGGATGGCATCTGGAGAAACTGTCACCTGAACCCGCTGACGACCCAGGACCGGCGTCCTGCAGGGGGGTGGGGCGGCTGGGCCCCCGGGGCGTCCCCAGACTGAGCCGAAATAGCGGGACCGCTGAACACGGCGGGTGACAGCCTCCGAGGATCCCAACGCGGGGTCCTCCCCTCCGCGGCTCGCAGTCCCCCAAACCCCCTGGAGCGGGGACATTCTCCACCAGGGCCCCGCGAGCCTACAACCAACGCGTCCCCAAAAGGGCGAGGTCCCGGGCCGGGGTGCAGCTGGGGCTGGAGCGCGTCCTGCGGATCCCCAGCCCCGAAAAGCAGAACCGAGGGGCCGAGAGGGAAGAGGAGCCCGGGACCGCGGGCTCGGGGACGCAGGGGACCATGCCATCCTTCAGGGGACGCCACGGCCACGCGGGCTGCGGACGGATCTGGGGCGGGGAGAGGGGCTCCGCCCGGCGTGGGTGTCCCTGGGGCCCACCGAATGCCCCAAGGGGGAGAGCCACACGGGAGTCCCGCGCCGTCCCCTGCAGCTCATGGCTGGACGCTCCTTGTCCCTTCTGAGCTGAGGCCCTGCCTCTCTGGACGCTGTCACCCCACACACCTCCAGGCTCCCTGGAAGGTCACTCGCCCCCCAAGCTGCTCTGCAAGGGGAACAGTCGCGTCAGGGAATAACGGGCCATCATGGGATGGCGCGGGGGCTGCCCAGACTCAGGGCTGAGGTGGCACCAAATGCCACCCAAGCATCAAACCTGCAAGTGACAACACCTTCAGGGGACACGAGGTGCCGCCACTGCTCAGCCGTCTACACCCCACACTGTGGGCCTGAGGGCTGCTCTTCAGGGTGTATCTGTTTAGGAAGAAAAATAGCCCCGCGGTGGCAGCGCCATCCCAGCTGCTCAGGAGGCTGAGGCAGGAGGATCACAAGTTCAAGGCCAGCCTCGGCAACTCAGGGAGGCCCTAAGCACTTATCTGAGACCCTGTCTCAAAATTTAAAAAGGAGCCAGGGGTGGGGAAGTGGCTCAGTGAGCTGCGGCAGAGCCCCTGGGTTCAGTCCCCAGTGCCACAGAGACCGAGAGAAACAGCAGAATGTCTTGGAGAGCTGTCCTGGATCTGCCACGAGGCTCTCAGGACACACAAGGACCCAGTGGACACTCCGGTCAGCTGGCCGGGCACCCAGGTTGTCCACTGCTCCGCTGCTTTACATCTTGCTCTGGGTCAGGGGCTGAGTAGGTTCCACTGACCTGCTTGCAGGTCCTGGGGAGGGCAGGGCCTCCTCCAGGGTCTCCGAGTGACACATTGGTGGCACTTGGACCACAAAGGAAAGCCCCCAGCTCAGCCCAGGCCATGTCCTGGGGCAAAGCTGGGCATCCCTGTCCCAGGCACGGCCCTGAGTGACAAGGGCTCAGCTCTCCCTGCCGCTGCCCTCTTGGCCCCGTGGAAGCCTGAGGCCTGGGCATGCGCTGGGCGCGCAGGTGGGGCACCAGGCGCCCTGGCTGGGCCCCAGTGATGGAGGGCTGTTTCGTTTCCTTTGATACTTACTTTTGCAGTCAGTGCTGGGGACTGAACCCTGGGCCCTGCTCCTGCTGGGCCACCTGCCCTGCCCTGAGGCTGCACCCCCCCAGGCCCAGCGGTTGGTGAGTGCTCACGGCTGGTTTGGCACCACCGCCCTGGAGGAGCAGCTGGCCATGGGACAAGGGACACGGACACCCAGAGAGGTCGAGCACCTCGCGGCTGCTCACACAGCAGGAGGGCCCTGAGCAGGGTCAGGACCCAGGTAGCCGGGCTCCAGCGCTGCCCTGAGGATCGGGGTGGCCAGGGTCTGCGGGCTTGGCCTGGCTGCTGCGGCCGGCCTCCTTCCTCCCACTCCTCCTCTGCCTCCCCTGCTGCCCCAGTGGCCTCCTCCTCAGCTGCACCCCCGGCCGCCAGGCTTGCTCTCCACTCAGCCGCCCCAGGGACCTTGCCAGAGGACAGGCCACGCAGTCACCTCCTAGGGCTCCCTCATGCCCTCGGGATAAATCCAGACACCCCCCCACCCCCACCCCGTCAACCTGGCCTTGGCCCTAGTCCCCACTGGTCCCTCTCGTCCATGCCCTGGTGCCTACTCATCCTGCAGCCCAGAGCTCACGGCTGGCGGAGCCCTCCCCTGAGGCCCTCTCCCTTGCACAAGCTGCTGGGCAGGTTCTGACTCACCCTGAGCCTCCTCCCCAGGCCCCTCCTCAGGCCGCAGGGTTTGGTGAGTGAATAGGAACAGCTCCTGGATCTTCCCCGGCCCTAAGAAGGGGATGTGGAACCCTTGGACACAGCCCCCTGTAGTGGGCTAATGGTGTCCCACAGAAAGATCTGCCTCTGTGGTGTGCGGTGGCGCACACCTAGGATCCCATCAGCCCGGGAGGCTGAGGCAGGAGGATCTCGAGTTCAAAGCCAGCCTCTGCAACTTAGCAAGGTCCTAAGCAGCTCAGTGAGGTCCTGGCTGGGGATGTGGCTCCTGGATCCGATCCCTGGGGTGGGCGTGGGGTCTGGAGGCGCAGTTCAGTGGCAGAGCACCCTGGGTGGTCTTCCCGGTAAGAGAAAACTGAAGAAATCTGTTCAAGTCCCGATCCTAGGAATTTAGGAAGGTGACCTTATTTGGAAGTAGGATCTTCGTCATGCAGTCAAGTTCCCATGAGATCCTCGTGGATGAGGGTGGCCCAAATCCAATGACTGGTGTCACAGGACCCGAGAGGACACACATAAAGAGGAGGCTTCAAGGAGCGCCCCCAGCCTCACAGGGAGCACAGCCCGGGGACGCCTTGACTGGGGCTGGGACCTCCAAGGCTGTGGGCTGAACCCTCCGTGGCGCTGAGCCGCAGGTTCGTGGTATGTTTAGAGCGACCTAAGAGGCCATATATCACCCAACTGGGGACCTCAGAGGGCGCGAGGCCCGAGGAGCGGGCAGAGGGAGTCTGCCCACGGGAACACCTGGCCCAGCCTCTCCCAGTGTAGAGGGGCCACCAGGGACCTGGGCCTGCGCCCTTCTTCCTGGGTGCTAGGCACCCACGCTTGCCTCACTGGTAAAGGCTGTGCCTCGTAGCAGGGTTTCTAGAAGACAGACAGAATGGACCCTCTGCTCAGCAGATGCCGACAGGCCAGGGCTGTGGGTAAGGACCAGACTTGGCTCTGCTTCATTGGAAAAGCTGTAGGGGCTGGATGTGGAGGCCTGCGACTCTGGAGGCTGAGGCAGGAGGGTCCCGGGGAGGCCTCAGTAACTTAGCAAGGCCCTAAGCAACTGAGCGAGACTCGGTCTCAAAACAAGAAATTTAAAAGGGCTGGGGCTGGGGCTCAGTGGTCAAGCACCCCTGGGTCCCATCCCCAGGCACCCCCAGCCCTGCCCACCGCAAACCGAGCTCTCTGTGCCGTCACATCTTGCTGGAGAGCATTGAGTTCCAGATCCCAGCTTTACATTTTTTTTTTAAAGAGAGAGAGAGAATTTTTTAATATTTATATTTTTTTAGTTTTCGGTGGACACAACGTCTTTGTATGTGGTGCTGAGGATGGAACCCGCGTGCCAGGCGAGCGGCTACCGCTGGAGCCACATCCCCAGCCCCCAGCCCTACATTTTTTTAAATGAGAAAATAAATTGCCGTAACATTATGAAATGAAAAATTGAAATCAGAGAGGAGTCGGGGCACCCCAGATCCAGCTAGACTCCCCCATCCCAGCTCAGGGGACACCATGAGTCACCTCGAGGTCACTCAGGGGGCCCAGCTGTGCCCAGAGGTGGCCCTGGCCGCAGACCTGCCTGCCTGGACACTCGCACAGAGGCGGCTGTACAGCCCTTTGTTTCCTGGACTCGGTTTTAAGGAAAATCCAGGGGGGGGTCTAATGGCCCTGCCAGACCCCACAGCTCCCTGCCGGCCTCTCCCCCAGCCACAGCCCCAGGCCGCTGCCCAGACACCAGGCGACTTCCACCAGAGGAGTGGGCGGCGGAGTGAGCCGCTGGCCCGAGCTAGGCCACCGTCCCTGGTGTCGGCTGAAGCATCCACCTGGCCTCTGAGGCCTCCAGCAAGGTGTGGGTGAGGAGAGGGACAAGGAGCCTCCGCGGGGAGAATCTGCCAGGGCACCTGACCAGCTGGTCCCGGTGACATCAGCAGAGGGACCACGGGCCCCCTGGGGACCCCTGCCCTGGGAGAGACACCCCTGCCTCTGCCGTCTGCCAGACCTGCGCTGTCAAACTGAATTGCAGGAAAGCCCAGACCAAGGGACCATCTTGCGACAACTGGCCTGGACCCTTCCCAAGTGTCAAAACACGAAGGACACAGACAGGCCAGGCGGGGGCTGCCCAAGAGACAGGACAGGTCCAGGCCTCTCCATCCCCGGCTCCCAGGCGCTGCGCAGGACCCCCAGGACAGTGGGGAGATCTGTCTCCACAGGACACCCTGGTGGGGAGGGGACCCAGGACATCGAAAAGGATCTTCCTCTCCTTCTTTTTAAAATTTTAAACATCCTTCTCCCTAGGAAACATATGCAAAAATATTCAGCAGTAAGGGCCGGGGTGCAGCCTTGAGGCCCCCCAGGCCGCATCCTCAGTGTGAGTGTGTGTGAGTGAGTGTGTGTGAGTGTGAACGGAGAAGACAGGGACATAAACTCCAACACACTGGGCAGTGGGAACGTAGAAGCCGGCTCCGCGTGTTTTCCATGCAACTTTGGGCGGTTGAAATTATTTTAAAATAAAACATTTAAACAACCTAAAAATAAGCCTCCCTGGACTGCAGTCCTTGTCCCTTTTCATCTCAGTTCCACCTCTCACAAGCCCCGGAAACCACCTTTATTAGTATGTCGCCTTAAACTTCCAGAGTTCAGTGCAAATACAAACAAGGGTGTCACTCACTGGGCTCCCACCTCTCCTCCTGCAAGGGGAGCTGCAGGCCCTTTGCACCTGGCCATGTGGCTCAGTGGGGCACTTCCCCGCCGCCTCATGATCCCCCCCGCATCCCCAAAACAGCTCTTCCAGGGCTCCCAGGAGCCAGCTCTGGGCTGGGTGAGCACCACTCCAGTCTCATCCCCAAGGCCACCCCGGGGCCAGGGCCAGGCCACTGCCACCTGTCACCCCTCCCCCTCCGCCTTCTCACTGTGCCCAGCTTCGGTCCCTTTTCTCCCTGATCCCAAACTCTGCTCCCCAGCAGCCAGGAGACCCTTTGTAAAGCTGCTTCCACTTCCCCGCCCCCACCCCTGGCTGAGTCAAAACTCCCCCCACCCCCCACCCTGCTCAGTCTCCCCCCCCAGCCACCCAGCCCTGCTCCCTCCAGCCTCAGAGCACCCCCAGGTCTTCCCAGCGGTCCCAGCTCTGGAGACAGCCTCATCCCCCAGCCCCACCCACCACCAATCCTCCAGCCTCGGCCTCTCCTGGCCCCTGGCACCGTGTGGCACAGCAGCTTGTTTTGAATCACGTTTGTTTTCTGTGTCCCCAACTGGAACTCAGGTTCCGTGAGCGTGGGGACTGTGTGTTCACGGCTGTCACCCCAGGACAGAATGACCGCCTCTTTATGGTCTCCAGGGGGCAGGTTGCTATCACCCTGTTGTGTGGGGGCAAAACTGTGGCCCCAGGAAGGGGGGAGCCTGGCCTCTCTCGACTCCCAGACCCGTGCGGTTCCAGGCCTGGGGGCTCTGGCCTCCTTTCCCAGAGGCCTGTCCCTTGGACACTGTGAAGTTGCTCACTTGCCGGTCTCAGCACCTACTGTGGGTGGCCACAGTGACTCACAGGGACCCACAGGGACCGGGACACAGTAGGCCTTCAGCCAACTGATGCCCAGCCCCCACCCCACCCCAGCTTCCCCTCAGGGGGGCCGGCACAATTTGGCGATTGTTAGAGGACTTTTTTTTCCTTTGGGGAGGAAGGCTGCAAGTCATTAAGGCCCTGGGCCCGCGGGTCACCGTTTCCTGTTTAGAAGAAAGAACCATCTCTCCTTCTCACCAGCCCCCAGCCTGACTCCAGGCCGCGAAGCTCCGGGACGCCTGCTCAGCGGCCGGCAGGAAGCTGGCACCTTCGGCACCTTTTGTGCTCAAAAGGGACACTCATTTTCTCCTGGCCCCAGGAGGCCCCCAGAGGTGAAGTCACCACTGCCAGCCAGCCAGGAGTGAATTGCCCCGCCAGGCCCCAGCCCAGGTCCTCCCATCCTCTGGGCAGGAAGCTGAATGACCCCTACCCTTTGGCCTGGCTTCTCACCCTCCTGGCTCCCGCCAGCCAATTTCCTTGCATCAAAGGCCATTTGGTACCCAGCAGCCAGACGGAGGTGTGGGCGGCCTGACAGGGAGGCCAGCAGGGCCCAGAGCCCTTGGGAACAGGAAGGACATCCTCTTCTCCAGCGGGGACGGGCGCCAACCCTGCCCCAAAGACCTTCCCTGGCCTGAGCCAGTGAGGACCCAGGAAGCCCCCCTCGCACCCCCTGGGCCTGCTCAGCTTCAAAATGCCAAAGCCAGAGGAGGGACCAGGGGCGCCAGGAGTGCAGGGGCTTGCTGGCAGCCAAGGGTCTCCGAGCCCCAGGACGCCCACGAGTCTCATCTGCACAAGTTCCCTGACAGGGCAGCTCTCCAGCACATGCCATTTCCAAGGACAAGATTTAAGGCTGTGTCAGAAGCACCAAAGCTCCAGGAATCCCGCCCTCTTCCTTTCCTGAAGACCTTCGAAAATGCCCACACCCGCAAGACCAAGAGGAGCCTCTGTAGTATATAAATTAATGCCTTTATTGAACATCAATAAACTGTATATATAACTATACAAAATGTTTCCGTAATACAAGATGTCACTTGCAATATACACACCAGTGTACCTTTAAAAATGTAAACGTCGTCCTTGTAGGCCTGCCTGTCAGGGCCCCGGAACACTCTGGGAGACAAACTGGTCAGGCCGAAGCACCCCACTCAGCCCAACAGGCAAGGCCATAACTCACAGTCCCTTTGGAGACATTGTTAAGTTGCCCGTGAAACAGGTGTCACCAGGACAAACAGGAGGCTAAAGAGCTGCCCAGGGCCAGGGGCATCCTCCGGTCCATCCTTGTGCTCGAAGCCGCCCTCCAGTGCCCCACAGATGCGCGTGGGGGCGGGATTGTTGCATAGTTGGTCACACCTCTGGAAGGTGGCGGAGGGTTCCTTGTGGGAGCACAGGGAGGGGAGCAGTGTCCTAAGTGGGGTGGGGGAGCTCCCATTCATCTGTCCGCTCTGTCCTGTTGCTCAGCAGCTGCATCCACTCAGCCCTGGAGACGCGAGCCCAGAGGCCAACTCGGGAAGCCAGGAAGCAGCTCCAAGGCCACCTTCCGTCCACTGTCCACAGGGAGGCCCGAGAGGCTCCTTCAAAGCCCATGAGGCCCCCGGGGCGCGACACCAGTCAGCAGCCTGCAACGTCCACGGGGCCACGCAGCCAGGCATCGGTGGCTTCCGTGGCGGGGCGACGGACGGGGCGCCTTCCTCCTGGATGGGGGAGGCAGCTGGGGTGGTGGCAGGCTCAGCGGGGGCCACCCGAGCAGCCCGACTCCTGGTGCTTGTGCAGCAGGGACATGCGGGAGAAGGTGCGGGCGCACCTCGGGCACTGGTACTTCTTCACGTCCGAGTGGGTCTGCAGGTGGGCGCGCAGGTTGGAGCGGTCAGCGAAGGCCCGGCTGCAGTGGGGGCAGGAGAAGGGCTTCTCACCTGGGGAGGACACAGGGAGTCACGCTGGGCGGCGGGGCCTTTCCCGAAGGGCCCGCCCCACACCACCCTGAAAGGGTCCTGGCCGCCCGCAGGTTGGGCCCAGAGGCCTGCGGGTCACAGGAGACGGTGGCTTTCCCGAGGGACCCGGAGCAGTATTCTGGCTGCTCTGAGCCTCCTCTCATCTGTAAAATGCGGCTCCCACTCACGGGGTGGGAACCCAGAGAAGCAGGACGACCACATGCTGGGACCGGGGAAAGGCTCAAGGGTCAAGACTCCACACTTTGACCCTTCTGCGTCCTCATGTTAAAGCTGGTGCAACTAAGGCCCAAAAGTTAAGGAGCATTTTTGGGGTTACCCTGCAGGGCTCCTAAGCCCTTGACTTTGGCCAGTGCACATACTGCTCTTGGTCAGCAGAAGCTTTTTACTAATCCTGGAGTCAAACCTTAATTTACACTGGGGACAAAGCTTCAGAGCTGGCCTCAGACCACTCGGGAGCCTGAGGCAGGAGAGTCACAAGTTTGAAGGCAGCCTGGAGACTTAGCGAGACCCCGTCTCAAAGTGAACTAAAAAAGCTCAGGGGCAGAGCACCCCCAGGTTCAGTTCCCAATCCCACGTGTGCCTACACACTCATCCACATGTGCACACACACTCACACACGTGCACACAGAAAGAGGAGAGAGGAGAGGCAGCTTAGGTGGCTTACCTCAGCGCTGTTCGGCCACCCTCTGGTTTGGTTTTGCGCTGAGGACTAACCCCTTCTGTGCTTTGCCAAGGAGCTACATCCTCAGCCCTTGTTTGTTTATTTTGAGACCCTTTTAGCTAAATTGCTGAGGCTGGCCTTGAACTTGCGATGCTCCTGTCTCTTGCTGGGATCACAGGCATGAGCCACTGAGCCCGCTTCCCAAGACTACTGGACTATCCGCCCCCCATCAGGCTGAGTCCCAGAGGGCAGAGGCCTCCCTTAAGTGCATTCCCAATTGAGGCTACAGAAACCTGCAGCCCAGACACTCCACCTCCCTGGCCAAAGATGTGGTAGGAAGTCTTGCACGGGAGGCAATACCCCTCAGGATTAAGTAGGTGCTCAATAAATGCATGTAGAATAAATAAACCGGCTTTTAATAAAAGGAATCAAAAAAGCTTGAGCCCTCAATCACCAGATAATGCCTTTTCACAATCCCTGCCCCACCAAGAGGATACAGTTTCCAAAACAGTGACAGTGTTGTGACATTTTGTTTTTCCTTAGGCATATAACTTTTCCAAATAAGAAGTCCTAAGGCTAATTCATTAAACAAAAAAGAAGGGGATTCTCTAGCTCCCAGCCCCAGCCTGATATGCCCACAGGCCATGACCTACCAAATTCCAGTGATGGCATTCAAGAAAGACTGAGTGCATTAAGCCCATCACCTACTGAGGGAGGGGAGGGCGGCCAGGACAGGTTCGGGCCCCACCCACTCAACAGGTTGCCATGGGCGGCCAAGAGCAGGCTCCGCCCACAGGACCACACAAGGGGAGGGGAGGAGAGAACTCGAGATGGGGGGCTGCACCCCCACTGCCACTACTGAACTAGCCCTGGGGCCGCCTGAAGGGTCTGGTGGTGGCCTTCTCCCAGGCCCCAGTGAAGCTCTTCCTCATTCACACCCGAGAACTAGGAGAGGACCAGGGGGACGAGAAGGGGACAGAGCCCATCAGTGAGCTGGGGACCAGGGCCCATCCCCCAGTTAGTGCTCAACCCAGGAGGAAGGGACCTTTTAGGGTGTGAGGGGCTGTGGCGGGTCCGAGTGCACCACAGGACCCCCTCAGACACCACCCCACCCCACCCCGCCCCCGCGCGGCTCCAGACGCCTTTATGGCGCTCGGGCAAGTGTGAAATCGGCACCAGGCTGGCGGGGACAAAGGCTGCTGAGGGGGGCACTGTACATGCGATACCCCCGGGATTAAGGGGGCCTGCCACACCATGGGCCAGCAGCTGCGGCGGGAACAGGTGCTGGGCACCACTGCCCCGTGCACCTGCTGCGCCCCTCCCACCCACCCCTGGGCCCACCATCGAGGCACACAATGGGGTCCTCCAGGACAGCGAGGTGCATTTCCACGGCCTTTTGTGCCTGAGCCAGGCCTTTACATTAAAATGTCCGGTGGGACAGGGGAGGCTGGAGGCTCCCGGAGAGCATCCTGAGGGCCTCAACACCCCCCAAATAGGGCCCCCGTTAGCTAGGCAGGCACCAGGAGAAAAGGCAGCAGTTGAACCTTTACATGCTAAAATCAGGACAATTTGTGCACAGAGAGGAACAGTCGCTAAGGAGACCTTCGAAGGGACAGGCTCCCCCAGACCACCCCCCTGACCCTCACTGCTGAAGGTCAGCCACCAGGACAGGAAATGACAGAGCTCAGCCTCCAACCTGGCCAGCTTGATCCCAATGCTCTCATGACCTTTGAACTTCCTCTCAAGTCACCCTCCAAGGATCACCCCCAAACACATCAACCTCCACCATTCAAGATCTGAAAAGGAAGGGTGCCTGCCCTCTCCTGGCTTCTGGGAAGTCTTCCATGATGAAGTATTGTGCGGCACTGAGGACCAAATCCCAGGAACTCATGCAGGCTACTGCCACTGAACTATGTACCAGCTGTTTTTTATTTTTAATCGTGGCCTCACCAAGTTGATTAGGCTGGCCTTAAACTTATGATCCTCCTGCCTCAGCCTCCCAAGCAGCTGGGATTAGGGTGTCTGCCACCACACGCAACAGTCTGTATTCTGTATTGTTTTGTTTTTTTTTTTGAAGGGATTGTGTTTTTTATCAGCAAAGTTGTTCCCTGATCTTCATGGTGGAATTGACTCAGGGTGAGGAAAACAGACCTAAGAACCATAATTATAAACCATTATTATAAAGTGATTAGCAATCTTAATAGCTACCCTACAAAGCATGTGCTATCATAATCCTAAGGCTCAGAGAGGTTAAATTGCTTAACCAAGGTCACACAGCATAGAAGCAAAGCAAATACCAACTACCATTTTTCTGAGAGCTTATCATGCACCAAGAGCTTTGCTCTTTCTTTCCACAGGCATTCTTTCATTTAACCTATACAGATACCCCACAAGGTAAAATGGGTATACTCATGCCCATTTTAGAGATGAGAAAACTAAGGATTAGAGAGGTGAAACATCATGGAAAGTTTGAGGAAGTTCTCAGACAGGATTTAGGGCAGTGGTGGGGGGTACTGACAACATCCTGTCTGACTGGGGCAGGGTGGTTTGTGGAAGGAGGAGCAGGGTGGGTCCCTTCACACCTGGCCATAATAGCAAGGTATTGGGTGCACTTTTCCCATATCCAGCTCCAAAATATTTCTCTAAGAAACTGCAGAAGAACCAGCCCATCAGCTTAGCTGATGAATGCTTCTGCCAAACATTTCCAAAGGCCCAGGTCCCTGAACTTGAACTAAGTTAGAGCCTTAGTTTCCTTGATGTCAAATTAAAAAAAAAGAATTAAAACGATAAGGAGAACAGCAGCCCAGAATCACAAAAGCCCGTCAGAAGAGCAGTAACCTGCAGGGATACTTACCAGTGTGGGTCCGGACATGGCCCTGCAGCAGCCAGGGCCTGGAGAAGGCCTTCCCACAGGTTGCGCAGACACAGGGGAGAGTGTGGCTCCGAATGTGCATCTTGAGGGCGCCCAGGCTGAGGTATTCCTTGTTGCAGTACTTGCAGTTGAAAGCCTTGCGAGATTGGGGGTCCTTGGCCACGGAGAGCAGAGCCAGTTGCTTGGGCAGTTGGCCCAAGCCTGGGAAGGCAATGTAGGCCTCAGCCTCCAGGGAAGAAGCGGAGGTGGAAGAGAAGGAGGAAGGAGCTGGAGAGGGTGGGCTGGGGGGCTGCGAGCCCTTCCCGCTGTCCTCATCCGACAGGGAGGTCAGCTCTGCTGCCTGGGGGTTCTCCTGGGGCTGCAGGGAGGCCCAGCCAATGGGCTGCGTGTGGGGCGCTAGGAGACAGTCCCAGATGAGGGTGGGCAGCGAGGCGGTGGGGTTGAGGACCTCAGGAGGCGGGATGGCAGCCAGCAGGTGGGCCTGGTCGTAGGGCTGCTGGAAGGTGAACTCTGAGGAAGACAGAGAGGGACAGGGTCAGACATCAATTAAACTTTCAATCTGTCAACAAACATCAGCCCACTGAGGGCTACAACTAAGGACAGAGGCGGTTCCTGCCCTCCCACGCCCTTGCTCAGCCAGGACACCACACTTGTGCCTCCTATAAGACAGACCCCCAACTTCCCAGCCCAGCTCGAGGGGGCCATTCCCAAGCCTCCCACTTCCTGTGTCTCCCAGGTCCCCAGCCCAAAGTAAGACCCCCAGGCCTGGTCTCAGCCCAGCTACCTGCAGATCCCCCTTCTACACCTCTCCTTCCGCCCCTCCCCCAACCCTCTGGACTCCGGACTCTTCATAGCCACTGGCCAGAGGACTCTCCTGGCACAGCCTTCTCTCCTGTCTACACTCGCGGAGCTTCTCTGCCTCTCGACCCCCACGAAGCCTCCTGTGCCCACAGCACAGCCCTCCACCCAACCGCCAAGATCCGAGGCTCCAGATCCACCTGCCCCGTGTCTCCGGAGCCCTGGCCTTTCTCCACAGGACATCCCACACTCAGCGTGGTCCCAGGACCTCTCCCTCAGAGGCCCCCCACGCCTGCGTCTCCCGAGTCCCTCTGCGGGTCCAGCATCTCTGCTCACCGGGAGAAGAGTCTTGCAGCTCGCTGTAATTGGGCTTCCGGCGAGGGACCGAGGGCTTCCTGACGAGGAAAGAGCGCGGCATGGTGGCTGAAGCAGCCGGGGTCGCCGGGTCGCGCAGGGGCCGCAGGGAACACCACCCGCGAGGCCGTGCAGCGGCGCTGTGAGTGAAGAAGCCCGCTGCCTCCTTTAAATACCCCAGCCTCGGGGCGGGGCCATGAGCGCCACGCCCCTTTGTCAACGCCGCACCAATCGGAGGCGCGCGTCCGCCAAAGGCCACGCCCCAAGCAGGTGCTCGGGGGACGGGCTGGGTTCGCGCCGCGTGGCGCTGGGAGCCCGGCTCCGGGCTGGTTCCACTCCTCGGAGGCAGGCTGTGGGGCGGGACGCCGGGCGCTGGGAGCCCTCGCGAGGCCGGACCCCCGCCGGACGCCCCGTGCTCGCCAACTCGGCGCCCCGCGTTTGAGCGCCTCTGGTGCCTGGGACCCCAATACCCGACCTTCCGCAGCCTGCCCGCGCCCGGGCTCTGGACGCGGGCGGAGAGGTCCTCCTCCTGGCGGCACCTCGCAAACAGCGTGGCGCAGACGAGAGACGGTGCCCACTGCTGGGGCGGATGCCAGGAAACCGGCCCTCGCCGTGGCCGCTGGCAACGTGGAGGGCCACCGGCTTTCTGCAAAGCAGTCTGGCATCGTGCGGCCAAAATGCGCTCGTCCCTTCGCTTCGCCCAGAGCCAGGCACTGTTCCTGGGGCTGCGGCTGCACCAGGGTCTCTCGCCCGGGAGCTCCTCGGTCGGCGGGGGAGACAGACGAAGTAAACAGGATTATAACGCACAGGGAGGGGGGCTAGGTGGAGGGGGGCTGCGGGAGAGACTGGACGCTGTGACCGTCTAGAGGCTGGTCACCTGACGGGGTGGGGGCGCGCGACTTTCCAGCGGAAGTGAAGAAATATGGAGGGGGAAGGCCCGAGGAAAGAATCAGTAACTGCTGCTCCCGGGGGTGGGAGGAATCAGGTTTGCCCGCCTCCAGGGCTTCTGAGAGCTTGGACTTTGCCTCAAGGGCACTGGGGAGCCAAGGAAGGATTTGCAGCGGAGGAGGGACCTGTTTCGAGTTTCGTCGGGAAAGATGGCTGTGGGCAAGCCGAGACAGCGGCAAGCCTAGGGCAGAGGCAAGCCCTTCACCCGAGAATCAGAGGCCCCGTGTCTGAAGGATCCAAGAAGCTCCACAGAGGACCCCGTCTGATTGGCATGTGGGATGGGCCCGAGGGAGAGCTGTACTCGGGTTCCAGCTCCCCTGTGAGGTGTGTCAGGCCCTGGGGTGGCCACAGAAACAAATCCCAAGGCCCATGGTACTGGCTTTCACTTGGAAGGCAGAATCATGACAACCTCTAAGTCTTCCCCACACCAACAAGAAGACAGGCAGGACAAGTGTCTGGTTTCCTCACTAGGTGCTGGGATAGCAGCTGAGAACAAATCACCCTCCCTCCTCCGACTGGTGAGGGATGCAGAACACATCGCCCTCCACAGCCCTTCAGTTCCACAGGAGGCTCCACTTGGAGCCAGAGGGAGCAGCAGATTGCCCCCCCCACAACCCTCACTCAGAGGAAAAGCCCATATCCTTGCCATGACAGCTTGGTCCTGCTGATCCAATCCCTGCTCACCTTCTCTTCAGCTCTCTTCCTCCCCCATGCAACAATGATTTCACCCAACCTCCTTCTGTTCCTCCCACATCCCAGCCCTTTCCCACCACAGGACCTTGGCACCTGCTGTTCAACCTCCCTTCTCACCAAATCTCTCTCCCATAGATCTTCACCTGGCTACCTTTTTTTTCATTCTTTGTTCCAGCAGCAATTTCACTAAGCAGCCACCCTCATTAGTAATGAGAGAAATGCAAATGGAATCCACAGTGAGATGTCATTTCACACTCACCAGAAGGACAAAAAGCAAAAATCTGATCAATATCAAGTGTTGATGAGGATGTCAGGGCTAGCCAGAGTGTCAACGGGCACAACTACTTGGGAAAAGTTTGACCTCAGTTAACAGGTGACTCCTCTCCCAGCAACCGGTGGCCTCCCAGGGGTTCTCAGCCCTGGCTGGCGCACAGCAGATTTCCCTACAGAGTGTTTAAAAATACTTAAGCCTGGGCCCCACCCCACCCCCACATCCTGATTTGATTATCTGGGGGTGGGGCTTCTGGCATGAGCATTTTGAAACATCTCCCTGATTCTTCTAAAGAGCAGCCAAAGTTAAGAACTGCTGCCCAGCCCCAAACCAGACCAAACAAGAGAAGGGTCATTGTACCCTTGGTCCTATTTTAAAAGAAAAGAAATGGATACCACCCAAATGTTTATCAACAGAAGAGTGGATTAAGAAAACTAGAAGGGGCTGGGTTTGTGGCTCAGTGGTGGAGCGCTTGCCTAGCCTGTGTGAGGCACTGGATTTGAGTCTCAGCACCACCTATAATAAATAATAAAGTCCACCAACATCTAAAATATATGTGTATAAAAAAACTGTAATGCAATCCTACAAAAGGATTCTACCCATAAAGATGAATTACACATGAACTACAACTCCATGCAACAACAGAGATGAATCTCAAAAACATAATGTTGAACAAAAGAAGTTAGAAACCAATGCATCACAGATGGCTGGATTTACATGTGGGCCAAATGCGGGCACACTCACCCCAGTATTATTTAGGGATCCACACATACAAGGCAGTAAAACTATAAAGAAAAGTAGAGATCTGGAGGCTGAGGCAGGAAGAACGCTAGTTCAAAGCTAGCCTCAGAAATTTAACAAGGCCCTAAGCAACTCTGTCTCAAACTAAAAAAGCAAACTAGGAAATGTTTAATACAAAATTCTGAATGGGGTTAGGCTGGGAAAGGAGGAGCTAAAGAGAAGTTGCCTGGGAAGTTTAGAATTCTGGTGATGTTCTGTTTTCCAATCAGGGAAGCATCTTTATTATTAGTGTCTCTCTCTTTCTTTTTGGAAGTTCTGGAGACTGAACCCAGGGGCCTGTACACAGGAGGCAGGTGCTTTATCACTGAGCTACATCCCTAGCCTGTTATTAATCTTTAAACTGTATACAGATAATCCAACCCGGTTGGGTGTGAATGACATAACTTAAGACACATGAGCACACACACTTAATATGTGCGAGGCCCTGGGTTAGAAGAAAAGAAAGAAGGGAGGGAGGGAGGGAGAGAGAGAAGAGCGGGAGGAGAGTTAGTTACTAAGTCACCTCCTCCAGGGAGTATAAAGCAAGACCCCACCCACCTCAGCACCCAGTTTCTACCCAATTATCCTATTCTGTTATCTTCAAAGCAGGTAGCAGGTAGCGGAGCCTCAATCAGGTGTTTGTTGAATGATTTCCAACCCCACCTTTTCCTAGCTGGGTCACAAAGTGGCTCCCATCACGTGAGGATTTGGGGAAGGGTAAACCAGCCACGGGCCCCCACAAGCTCCAAGCACCCACTGCCTCGTTTTCCATTTTCCCCCAAGGGTTCCAGCACCTGCGCTGGGGAGGGAGGGCGTGGGGACGGGGCGATCAGGAGGTGGAGCAGCACCCTCCTGGGCCCAGCGCAGGTCCGAGGGCTCCACCGTGAGCCCCGCCCTCGCGGGGTCTGCGCCAGGGCGAGGGCGTGGCCCTTCTTGCAGGGGAAGCCGAAGTGACTTTTTTTGTTTTTATTTTTATTTCTTTGTTTGTTTATTTACCAGGATTTGAGGCCCTGAGCCACATGCCCAGCCCTTTATTTTATTTTGGGAGAGGGTCTCGCCGAGTTGCTCCTGCCCCAGGTCTGCCCCACTGTCCTGGTCGCGGACCTCCGGCGTCCTCTGCTGGCCGAAGCGCCTCCCGGGGACCTTTCGTGGGGGTGAAAATCAATCCGTTGTTTTGGAGAGGGGTCCCGGACTATTTTATGTGACCAGACAAGGCTCTGGAAGGAAGCTAAATCTGAACAGACATCTGCATTTTCTTTCCCTCTCCCTCCTTTTCTTTCCTTCTTTCCTACCAGGGATTAAACCCAGGGACACTTAACCCTTAAGCCACACCCCACGCCTTTTTATTTTTATTTTTATTTTTTATTTTTTAAAGAGAGAGAGAATTTTTTAATATTTATTTATTTTTCCTTAGTTCTTGGCGGACACAACATCCTTGTTGGTATGTGGTGCTGAGGATCGAACCCGGGCCGCACGCATGCCAGGCGAGCGCGCTACCGCTTGAGCCACACCCCAGGCCTTTTTATTTTTTGAGATAGGGTCTCGCCAAATTGCTTATGGCCTCGCTAAATTTGAGGCTGGCTTTTTTGTTGTTGTTGTTGTTTTAAATTTTTCGTTGTAGAGGGACACAATACCTTTATTTATTTATACCTGGCGCTGAGGCTCGGACCCAGTGCCTCGCACATGCTAGGCAAGCACTTGGCCACTGAGCGATAACCCCTGCCCATTGAGGCTGGCTTTGAACTTGCTATCCTCCTACCTCAGCCTCCGGAGCTGCTGGGCTTGGGCCACCACACCTGCCACATCTGCATTTTCTACGGATGCCAATCCACCATGAAAAGCAAAACTGAAAATGTGACTTACAATCAACAACCAAAGAAAAACGTTCAGTAACTATTTTTCCCAGTGTCTTTTTTTTTTTTTTTTTTTTGAGGTGGGGTACCAAGGATTGAACCCAGGAGGCTTTACCATTGAGTTACATCCACAGCCCTTTTTATTTTATTTTGATACTGTAGCTTGAACCCAGGGACACTTAACCACTGAGCTACATCTGTAGACATTTTTTTTATTTTGAGTCAGGGTCTCACTAAATTGCTTTGGGCTTCACTAAGTTTCTGAGGCTGGCTTTGAACTTGCTGATCCTCCTGCCTCAGACTCCTGAATGGCTGGTATCACAAGCATGGGAGCTGCACCCTTTTTAGAGCATGGATTATGCCAGAACCACACAACTATCCAACAAAAGGACTCGTGATGGGCATTTAGGTTAGATTACAATTTTCTTTTGCTACTACAAATAACATGGAATTTTCAATAAATGACTTATACACATATTTTTGCACTCCAGGTATAAATGTCCTCCAAAAAGGTTAGACTAAATTATATTCAAGCAGGAATTGAGGGCTCCTTTTCAAAATAGCTGACACAGACTATTGTCTTTTTCTATTTTTTATTTTTTTTTGTACTAGGGTTTGAACCCGGGGATGCCTTACCTCTAAACTATAGTCCCTTTTTTAGTTTTTATTTTGAGACAGGATCTCACTAAATTGCTTAGGGACCACTAATTTGCTGAAGCCGGACTCAGACGTCATCCTGGCCCTCGTCCTCCCAATTTGCTGGGATTGCAGGCCTGTGCCACCACGCCTAGCTGTCTAATTTTTTTTTTTTTAATCTTTGCCGTCTGAGAAGGGAACCTGGGTCTTCTAGCGGAGATTTGCGTTTCATGTGAGCAGCGTTTTGCGGGGAGGCACCAGGGACTGAACTCAGGGGCACTCAACCACTGAGCCGCGTCCCCAGCCCTATTTTGTATTTTATTTAGAGACAGGGTCTCCCTGAGTTGCTTGGCGCCTGGCTCTTGCTGGGGCTGGCTTTGAACTTCCAGTCTCAGCCTCCGGAGCTGCCTGGCAGGCGCCATCTTTTCTACATTCTCTGAATCCGTTTCAGTTTCTCTGTGTTTTGAACCACTTTTCAAGTCCTGATCACCAAGTCGATGAACTTCTCATTTCTAAGAGCTCTTTGTCTATCAGGTGAGCTGGTCTCTGTTGATTAGATCATTAATCAGTGAAGGGATCAATCCAGAGTTGGCGAGTTAATCGGGATTGGAAGGAAGATATCGCCCAGGGAAAGTTCCTGTGTCAGGCAGGGCTCCACTGGCCCTTCATCCCTGATTTAAACCACAAAGCCTCACCCAGGGTCTCTCATTTGTCTGAAAACACAGTCAGCCTTGGGCCTTGCCCAGTAAATCAAACTCCCAGGGAAGTTTCTGGGTCAGGATTCAAGTCTTGGGCGTGGCCAGAGCTGGCTCTCAGGAAGACATGGGAGCCATTCTCCTTCCATTTGCAGAGGACTTTAAATGTGTGAGGTTCATTTGCACAGGTGTCCCCACAGCATCCCAGAGTGGCCCGCATAAGGACCAGTTCATGTAGCACCAGGTGGCCATATTGCCCATTTGTCAAAAAGGAGGAGAAAGGGGGCTGGGCTGGGGCTCAGAGGTGGAGCGCTCCCCTGGCAAGTGTGAGGCACTGGGTTCGATCCTCAGCATCACACAAAAATAAGTAAAAAGGTACTGTATCCATCTAGGAAAAAAAAAAAAACAAAAAACCTGGGTCTAATCCCTTTGACTGAACAAAAATTAGAAATTTTCAAATATATTTGTTCAAAAAAAAAAAAAAAGGAGCTGAGGATGTGGCTCAAGCGATAGTGCACTCGCCTGGCATGTGTGCGGCCCAGGTTCGATCCTCAGCACCACATACCAGCAAAGATGTTGTGTCCGCCGAAAACTAAAAAATAAATATTAAAAAAAAAAAAAAAGGAGAAAGCTTGGGGGTCACCTTGGAAAACGGAAGTTCCCCAGGGCCTGGAGGGTGGATGTGTGTGGGTGGGCGGAACACAAAGCCAAAAGCCGGCTCTCTGCACCTGCAAGATACACCTGCCACCCTGCTCACTCCTGGGAGGGGCCGGCTGAGCTCAGGCTGAGCAACCTTCCCCAAGTGGTCCCCAGGTGGTCCCCTGGCAGCTGCATGGTGGCGGGTTGCTGTGTGTGCTCCGGCCTCTCAGACCACTTGCTTCCAGCTTCAGCCAGGGTTGGTAGAGCTGTTCCTCTGCCTGCCTGGCAGGAGGCTGAAAGTACCCGCTGGGCCTCCTCCCCTCTATCATGGATGGCCGCCTCGCTCACTCCTAGAGAGCTCTGAACCACAGAGGATGAGCATAATGCCAAGGAGGGGATGCTGGAGATGGAGGCACATGCTTAGGACGCACAAGGCCCCCGGTTTAAGCCTCAGTGAACACAAAAAAAGCCAACAAAAGCCAGGGATGGTGGCGCACACCTCTAATCACAGCCACTAGGGAGGCTGAAGCAGGAGGATTGCAAATTGGAGGCCAGTTTTAGCAAGACATTGTCTCAACTGGGGAGACAGCTCAGTGGTCCAGCACTCCTGGGTCCAATTCCTTTCAATTGAAAAAAAATTAGAAATGTTCAAATGGAAAATTGTGGTCTCTTTTTCACTTTTTTTTTTTTTCCATGTGGGGCCGGGGATCAAACCCAGAACCTCACAGACGCTAGGCAAGTGCTCTACCACTGAGCCCCAGCCCATGTTTTTCACATTTTTTTAAAAATACATTAACACTTACCACATGTGTACAAATGATGGCAGAGCACGGATCCCAGGTACAGCCTAGTCCAACCACTACAGTCCTGAGCCCAGAGAAGCCCCTTTGCCTCAGAGGTATACACCTACCAGGTGAGGGTCACCTCAGCAGCCCTCCGGGCAGGCAGGCAGACAGGCACGTGCACACCTCCCAAGAGCAGCCCCTCTCCTGACTTCAACTGGCTTTTCTCACTTATCTTGAGATAGTGTTGCAGATAAAATAAGATGCCCAGTAAAATCTAATTTCAGATAAACAACAAAGGTTTTTAGCATAAGACTGCACAGAACATACACAGCTCTCTGAAATTTAAATTTAACTGGGCCTCCAGGTTTCTTTGCTAAATCTGGTGGCCTTGCTTAGAAATTGATTCCTATCAGCATTTAGAGCACAATCTAGAACCAGTCCCCTGTTGATGGGCAGTTAGCTTGTTTCTCATCTTTTGCTTTTCAGAACAATACTCCTGGGAAAACCCTTGCGCAGAGGACTCTGACCTCCTCTACAATTTATCTGTAGGGCGTGTTCCTAAAACTTGCTTTGTCCCGCCTGCATTCCTGAGGGATGCAGTTGGCAACTCCAGGCCCCTTCGGTCTCCCGGGAGAGCAGCACCCTCCCTTCCCCACCTTCCCACCTTGCTGTCTCCTCTGTCTCCATCTCTCTCTCTTTCTCACTGTCCCTCCTTAGGTGTGTCCCTCTGTCTATCTCCCCAGACTCTCCCAGTCTCTGTCTCTCACCCTTCCTCTTTTTGACCCAGCAGCTCTACATACAAAATAGCCAGTCAAGCTGGCAAAGATGTGCAGTGTCTGCAGAGGTGTTCACACGCGGTCTATCACCCGTCAAACTGGAAACGACCTAAATGCCCACTGAAAAATTAAGTGCACTCCATCCTTACAAGGAAGCATCAGGCTAAAATAATGCTGGCAGGTGACAGAGTGAAAGTCGGGGGCTACAGATGGGAGCTAAAGTATCAACCACTTTAAGTTCAACCAAAAAATATGGTGACCCGGAGATCTGTAAGAATTCTAATATCGACTATAATGGTTTTTGTTGTTTGCTTTTTGGTACTGGCATGGAACTCAGGGCCTCGCACACGCTAGGCAGGCACTTCGTCCCCCTCGGGACGTGGAGGTGAACTTGCCTTCTTCCTGCCTCAGCCTCCTGCACAGCTGGGATCACAGGTGGGCGCCACCACAGCCTCCGCTGAGGGGGTCTTGAAGGCTGTCTGTCAGGTGGAGAGGAGTGGATCACTTTTGCTTGTATTTTTCTTTCCCTGTTTTTTTTTTTTTTTTAAGTTGCATGGCACACTGGGCATAGTGGCACACACCCGTAACAATAGCTACTCTGGAGGCCGGGATAGGAGAACTGCAAGTTGGTGGCCAGCCTAGGTAACTTAGAGAGGCCCTGTCTCAAAATAAAAAATAAAAAGGGCTGGGGATGTAGCGCCCCTGGGGTCCACCCCCAGTGTTGAAAAAAAAGTTGCATTATAATTTTTGCATTGTAATTCTTTTAAAAAATATTTTTTTAGTTGTAGTTGGACACAACACCTTTATTTCACTTGTTCATTTTTGTATGTGGTGCTGTGGATCAAACCCAGGGTCTTGCACGTACAAGGTGAGTGCTCTACCGCTGAGCCACAACCCCAGGCCACGCATTGTAATTCTTAACACTGTGCTTATTTGCTCTGTCATGCCCTAACTCCCCCGTGTATGTGTATTTATTTACGTATGCTATTTTTGGAAACATCTGGGTTGACTAGAGAAGTCAGGAACCTTTACCCATGTAGGTATATTTATACCCTACAAATCTGCCAAGAACAAGTCATTCTCTACATAACTGGCAAAATTATCAAAGTCAGGAAACCCAGTATTGATACAGTATAATACCATCGTCCACAATCAACTGTCCCAATAACATCCTATTTTTAATAGTTTTTAATTATAGATGGACACAATGTCTTTTATTTATTTTTATGTGGTACTGAGGATGGAACCCAGGGCTTCCCACGTGCCAGGCAAGCCATCGGCCACTGGGCCTTAGCCCCAGCCCCCATAACATCCTTTCCAACCCAGAATCCAGGGCCCTTCTTTTTTTTTTTTTTTAAAGAGAGAGTGAGAGAGGAGAGAGAGTGAGAGAGAGAGAATTTTTAATATTTATTTTTTAGTTCTCGGCGGACACAACATCTTTGTTGGTATGTGGTGCTGAGAATCGAACCCGGGCCGCACACATGCCAGGCGAGCGTGCTACAGCTTGAGCCACATCCCCAGCCCCCCAGGGCCCTTCTGTCACACCTCTCTAGTCCTCACAGAGCCTGACATCTTAGAGGAGTTCCGGCTGTTTTGCAGACTGACACTCTCGCCTGACGTCTCCTTGAGACACCAGGTGTTTCCCTCCCAGGAACCACAGAAGTGCTGGAGAACATGCCATCAGCTCACACATGCTAGGCCAGTGCTCTGCCACTAAGCTACAGCCCCGGCCTTTTATTTTTTATCTTTGATAGGGTTTTGCTAAATTGTTTAGGGCCTCACTGAATTGCTGAAGCTGGCCTTCAACTTGCAATCCTCCTGCCTCAGCCTCCAGTTAATGGGATTATAGGTGTGTGCCACCTTGCCCAGCCACAACTTACCTTCTTGGGTGGGACCAGGCATTGAGAGGTCTCAGGAAGGGATGAGACAAACAATGGTGACATTGGTTGCTCATCTCTATTTATTTAGTGGTACTAGAAATGGAATCCAGGCCCAGGAATGCTAGGCAAGTGCTCCACCATACACTCCCACCCAGTAGCTCACATTTGTTACACCCTGATTCTGTGTCAGGCTCTGTTCTAGTGCTTTCCATGGATTATTCTACTGGGTCCCTACAACACTACGAGAAAGACATTTTTGTAAAGTCTCATTTTACAGATGAGAACCCAAGAACAAAGAGATTAGAATGATTTGTCAGGTCACACCTACTGAATGCAGATACTGGGACAGGAGACCCCATGCAGTCTGTGCTGGAGGCTGCAGGTCTGAGCTCAGGACTGTACTAGAAGTCATTCACTTTCTGGCTCCAGGACTCCTTCCCTCTCTGGTCTCCGCCCCCTTGGCCAAGCAACAGGAAGGGGTCAGCATCCCTCCTGCAGTGCTGGCTGAGATTGAGAGGCGCTTTTCTGATATAACTTGAATGCCGAGTTTGAATCACCTTTCAGGAGCCAAAGAAGGATGAAACAAAATTGTCAGGAACCAGAGATGAAGAGGATGTGCATCACTCTCACTCCTCTATTCCTGGCGCCCAGCTGAGCCTGGGGGGGGGGGTGTAGGCAGCAGGCACAGTGGAAGGCCAGGAGATAACAGGAGAGGAATAAGGCAGGAGGGGAGGGCTGTGGCTGTGGCTCAGCAGTAGAGCGCTAGACGTGCAAGACCCTGGGTTCAATCCTTAGCATCACATAAAAATAAAGGTACTGTGTCCATCTATAACTTAAATATATATATTAAAAAAAAAAAAGGCAGGAGGGAAGTGGGGCACAGTGAGGCACACCTGTAATGCCAGTGACTCGGGAGGCTCAGGCAGGAGGATCATAAACTCAAGGACAGGGCTGGGGATGTGGCTCAAGTGGCAAAGTGCTCGCCTGGCATGCGTGCGGCCCGGGTTCCATCCTCAACACCACATACAAACAACAATGTTGTGTCTGCCGAAAACTAAAAAAAATAAATAAATAAAAAATAAACTCAAGGACAGCCTGGGCATCTCAGACTGTCTCCAAAAAGAAGATAAAAAAGGCTGAGGATGTAGCTCAGTGGTAGAGTACCCAAGTTCAAGCCCCAGTACGGGGGTGGGGGAGAAGAAAAAGGGAAGTGGGGGGGCAGGGACCTTATGGAGAACCTGGGTAGGCAGCCACCTTAGCCTGTCCAGGAGTCTGGCCTCCTTTGTCTTCCAAGTTCTGGTTTTATTTGAGGACTTACTTCCTCAGAGAAATGCTGCCCCCTTCAGGCCCTCCTTACCACTGTCTGGCTCTCATCCTGGACAGAGCAATCACCATGGAAAGAAAATGGAAAATGTCCCCATGTAGTTCCATTTCGATTCTAGGAATATTTATTCAGTCTACTCAGAGTTAAGTATGGAAGGCCAAGGTGCAGTCAGGCACAGTCTTGTGCAGAGGAGCAAGACTGGGAGACGAAGCAGGAAGAGACGAAGCATGAGGACGGTCAGACGCGCTTTGGTGGGACGCTGGACTGCAGGCAGGGGCGGGCGTGACTCTTACTGTGCATCTGGGAAAAGCAGCAGCAGGACACTGAGGTGATGGGGAGAGGGAAAGGCACCATGGAGAAAGGAGGAAAGGTCCAGATACTCCTCTGGATCATGGTTTCTAGTTTCTTCATGAAATAGGAAGCGACTTATTGTTTACTAAATAGCTCCCCTTTACTGATCCTCTACCATGAAGACTTACCAGTCTGCAATTAAATCTGAATGACGTGTGACCCCACAGTGTCCAGCTCAGGGCTGGTTCGTAAGTGCTTGAGTACATGCTATGTGTTCCTGAACACAAGAAACTGGTCAGTTTTTCACTACAAAAAATCTTTTATTTTTGGCCAAATTGAATGTAAGCACTTTTTTTTTGGTACAGGGAATTGAACTCAGGGGCACTCGACCGCTGAGTCACGTCCCCAGCCCTAATTTGTATTTTATTTACAGATAGGGTCTCAATGACTTGCTTAGTGCTTCGCCCTTGCTGAGGCTGGCTTTGATCTTGCCATCCTCCTGCCTCAGCCTCCTGAGTAGCTGGGATTACAGTTGTGTGCCACCATGCCCCGCTAACTGTAAGCATTTTTATCATTGCAGATGACAATATTCAAATATGTACTTATTTTTGGTTATATATATTTATATATAAATAATATTCAAGTATGTTTAATGTATTTATTTAAAATAAATGTACAAATTTACTAAGACATTTCAAGGAAGTTCAATCCACAGGCATTTTAAAAAGATATCTTTTTGTTACAGATGGATACATCTATTTATTTTTATGTGGTGTAGACTAAACAGCCAGTTAAGTGCTCTACCACAACCCCAGCCCCCATGCATTGTGGACATCAGATTAACTGACATCATCAGGTACTCACTGTTACTTAACAGCATTTGAGGTACATCCTACTCCATTTCCTAAAGGTGCCTGAGAACTGGCACTTTCTGTACCTATGCATAACACTAGAACTTGGAATCTCAGGCTTAGAC
>NW_027523929.1:0-38738 GCF_052094955.1 Ictidomys tridecemlineatus | reverse complement strand
ACAGAGTGAAACCTAAAAATGAAAACGGTTACTGCAAACGAACGGTTTAACCTAGAAGAACGAAATTTGGTGAGCCAAGTGGTTTTGGTGTACTGATCATTACCTGAAAGAATCATCAAGATTGGGTGAAAAAATGTTTGCTGAGATTTCAGGCAACTCGTAGTTTTTTGGAAGCTTGGAACCCCTTTAAATGAAAGTGATTTTCGCCAGTCTCTGCTTAGGGCTACATTAACAGCAAACAAACCATAGAGATAGAACTTGAAACTGCTTTATTGTCTCAAATTTCAAAGAGCTAGCACAAACCGTGTTTGATTTAGAGTTCCAAATACATGTATCCGTATAGGAGAAAACATTGTGAAACCTAAAAATGTAAACGCTTAATGCAAACGAACGGTTTAACCTAGAAGAACGAAATTTGGTAAGCCAAGTGGTTTTGGTGTACTGATCATTACCTGAAAGAATCATCAAGATTGGGTGAAAATATGTTTGCTGAGATTTCAGGACACTCGTACTTTTTTGGAAGCTTGGTAACCCCTTTCCATGAAAGTGATTTTCGCCAGTCTCTGCTTAGGGCTACATCAACAGCAAACAAACCATAGAGATAGAACTTAAAACTGCTTTATTGTGTCAAGTTTCAAAGAGCTAGCACAAACCGTGTTTGATTTAGAGTTCCAAATACATGTATCCCTATAGGAGAAACCAGAGTGAAACCTAAAAATGAAAACGGTTACTGCAAACGAACGGTTTAACCTAGAAGAACGAAATTTGGTGAGCCAAGTGGTTTTGGTGTACTGATCATTACCTGAAAGAATCATGAAGATTGGGTGAAAAAATGTTTGCTAAGATTTTAGGCAACTCGTAGTTTTTTGGAGGCTTGGCAACCCCTTTCCATGAAAGTGATTTTCGCCAGTCTCTGCTTAGGGCTACATCAACAGCAAACAAACCATAGAGATAGAACTTGAAACTGCTTTATTGTGTCAAGTTTCAAAGAGCTAGCACAAACCGTGTTTGATTTAGAGTTCCAAATACATGTATCCCTATAGGAGAAAACAGATTGAAACCTAAAAATCAAAACGGTTACTGCA
This sequence comes from Ictidomys tridecemlineatus, assembly GCF_052094955.1. NCBI lineage: Eukaryota > Metazoa > Chordata > Mammalia > Rodentia > Sciuridae > Ictidomys > Ictidomys tridecemlineatus. The sequence continues at coordinate 37,653 of NW_027523929.1, read as the reverse complement.
AACGAACGGTTTAACCTAGAAGAACGAAATTTGGTGAGCCAAGTGGTTTTGGTGTACTGATCATTACCTGAAAAATCATCAAGATTGGATGAAAAAATGTTTGCTGAGATTTCAGGCAACTCGTAGTTTTTTGGAAGTTTGGCAACCTTTTCCCATGAAAGTGTTTTTCGCCAGTCTCTGCTTAGGGCTACATCAACAGCAAACAAACCATAGAGATAGAACTTGAAACTGCTTTATTGTGTCAAGTTTCAAAGAGCTAGCACAAACCGTGTTTGATTTAGAGTTCCAAATACATGTATCCCTATAGGAGAAAACAGAGTGAAACCTAAAAATGAAAACGGTTACTGCAAACGAACGGTTTAACCTAGAAGAACGAAATTTGGTGAGCCAAGTGGTTTTGGTGTACTGATCATTACCTGAAAGAATCATCAAGATTGGGTGAAAAAATGTTTGCTGAGATTTCAGGCAACTCGTAGTTTTTTGGAAGCTTGGAACCCCTTTAAATGAAAGTGATTTTCGCCAGTCTCTGCTTAGGGCTACATCAAAAGCAAACAAACCATAGAGATAGAACTTGAAACTGCTTTATTGTGTCAAGTTTCAAAGAGCTAGCACAAACCGTGTTTTATTTAGTGTTCCAAATACATGTATCCCTATAGGAGAAAACAGAGTGAAACCTAAAAATGAAAACGGTTACTTCAAACGAACGGTTTAACCTAGAAGAACGAAATTTGGTGAGCCAAGTGGTTTTGGTGTACTGATCATTACCTGAAAGAATCATCAAGATTGGGTGAAAAAATGTTAGCTGAGATTTCAGGAAACTCATAGTTTTTGGAAGCTTGGAACCCCTTTAAATGAAAGTGATTTTCGCCAGTCTCTGCTTAGGGCTACATCAACAGCAAACAAACCATAGAGATAGAACTTGAAACTGCTTTATTGTGTCAAGTTTCAAAGAGCTAGCACAAACCATGTTTGATTTAGTGTTCCAAATACATGTATCCCTATAGGAGAAAACAGAGTGAAACCTAAAAATGAAAACAGTTACTGCAAACGAACGGTTTAACCTAGAAGAACGAAATTTGGTGAGCCAAGTGGTTTTGGTGTACTGATCATTACCTGAAAGAATCATCAAGATTGGGTGAAAAAATGTTTGCTGAGATTTCAGGCAACTCGTAGTTTTTTGGAAGCTTGGAAACCCTTTAAATGAAAGTGATTTTCGCCAGTCTCTTATTAGGGCTACATCAACAGCAAACAATCCGTAGAGAGAGAACTTGAAACTGCTTTATTGTGTCAAATTTCAAAGAGCTAGCACAAACCGTGTTTGATTTAGAGTTCCAAATACATGTATCCCTATTGGAGAAAACAGAGTGAAACCTAAAAATGAAAACGGTTACTGCAAACAAACGGTTTAAACTAGAAGAACGAAATTTGATGAGCCAAGTGGTTTTGGTGTACTGATCATTTCCTGAAAGAATCATAAAGATTGGGTGAAAAAATGTTTGCTGAGATTTCAGGCAACTCGTATTTTTTTGGAAGCTTGGCAACCCTTTTCCATGAAAGTGATTTTCGCCAGTCTCTGCTTAGGGCTACATCAACAGTAAAAAAACCATAGAGATAGAACTTGAAACTGCTTTATTGTGTCAAGTTTAAAAGAGCTAGCACAAACCGTGTTTGCTTTAGAGTTCCAAATACATGTATCCCTATAGGAGAAAACAGAGTGAAACCTAAAAATGAAAACGGTTACTGCAAACAAACGGTTTAACCTAGAGGAACGAAATTTGGTGAGCCAAGTGGTTTTGGTGTACTGATCATTTCCTGAAAGAATCATAAAGATTGGGTGAAAAAATGTTTGCTGAGATTTCAGGCAACTCGTATTTTTTTGGAAGCTTGGCAACCCTTTTCCATGAAAGTGATTTTCGCCAGTCTCTGCTTAGGGCTACATCAACAGCAAACAAACCATAGAGATAGAACGTGAAAGTGCTTTATTGTGTCAAGTTTCAAAGAGCTAGCACAAACCGTGTTTGATTTAGAGTTCCAAATACATGTATCCCTGTAGGAGAAAAAAGAGTGAAACCTAAAAATGAAAACGGTTACTGCAAACGAATGGTTTAACCTAGAAGAACGAAATTTGGTGAGCCAAGTGGTTTTGGTGTACTGATCATTACCTGAAAGAATCATCAAGATTGGGTGAAAAAATGTTTATTGAGATTTCAGGCAACTCGTAGTTTTTTGGAAGCTTTGAACCACTTTAAATGAAAGTGATTTTCGCCAGTCTCTGCTTAGGGCTACATCAACAGCAAACAAACCATAGAGATAGAACTTGAAACTGCTTTATTGTGTCAAGTTTCAAAGAGCTAGCACAAACCGTGTTTGATTTAGAGTTCCAAATACATGTATCCCTATAGAAGAAAACAGAGTGAAACATCAAAATGAAAACGGTTACTGCAAACGAACGGTTTAACCTAGAAGAACGAAATTTGGTGAGCCAAGTGGTTTTGGTGTACTGATCATTACCTGAAAGAATCATCAAGATTGGGTGAAAAAATGTTAGCTGAGATTTCAGGAAACTCATAGTTTTTTGGAAGCTTGGAACCCCTTTAAATGAAAGTGATTTTCGCCAGTCTCTGCTTAGGGCTACATCAACAGCAAACAAACCATAGAGATAGAACTTGAAACTGCTTTATTGTGTCAAGTTTCAAAGAGCTAGCACAAACCGTGTTTGATTTAGTGTTCCAAATACATGTATCCCTATAGGAGAAAACAGAGTGAAACCTAAAAATGAAAACAGTTACTGCAAACGAACGGTTTAACCTAGAAGAACGAAATTTGGTTAGCCAAGTGGTTTTGGTGTACTGATCATTACCTGAAAGAATCATCAAGATTGGGTGAAAAAATGTTTGCTAAGATTTTAGGCAACTCGTAGTTTTTTGGAGGCTTGGCAACCCCTTTCCATGAAAGTGATTTTCGCCAGTCTCTGCTTAGGGCTACATCAACAGCAAACAAACCATAGAGATAGAACTTGAAACTGCTTTATTGTGTCAAGTTTCAAAGAGCTAGCACAAACCGTGTTTGATTTAGAGTTCCAAATACATGTATCCCTATAGGAGAAAACAGATTGAAACCTAAAAATCAAAACGGTTACTGCAAACGAACGGTTTAACCTAGAAGAACGAAATTTGGTGAGCCAAGTGGTTTTGGTGTACTGATCATTACCTGAAAAATCATCAAGATTGGATGAAAAAATGTTTGCTGAGATTTCAGGCAACTCGTAGTTTTTTGGAAGCTTGGCAACCTTTTCCCATGAAAGTGTTTTTTGCCAGTCTCTGCTTAGGGCTACATCAACAGCAAACAAACCATAGAGATAGAACTTGAAACTGCTTTATTGTGTCAAGTTTCAAAGAGCTAGCACAAACCGTGTTTGATTTAGAGTTCCAAATACATGTATCCCTATAGGAGAAAACAGAGTGAAACCTAAAAATGAAAACGGTTACTGCAAACGAACGGTTTAACCTAGAAGAACGAAATTTGGTGAGCCAAGTGGTTTTGGTGTACTGATCATTACCTGAAAGAATCATCAAGATTGGGTGAAAAAATGTTTGCTGAGATTTCAGGCAACTCGTAGTTTTTTGGAAGCTTAGCAACCCCTTTTTATGAAAGTGATTTTCGCAAGTCTGTGCTTAGGGCTACATCAACAGCAAACAAACCATAGAGATAGAACTTGAAACTGCTTTATTGTATCAAGTTTCAAAGAGCTAGCACAAACCGTGTTTGATTTAGAATTCCAAATACATGTATCCCTATAGGAGAAAACAGAGTGAAACCTAAAAATGAAAACGGTTACTGCAAACGAACAGTTTAACCTAGAAGAACGAAATTTGGTGAGCCAAGTGGTTTTGGTGTACTGATCATTACCTGAAAGAATCATCAAGATTGGGTGAAAAAATGTTTGCTGAGATTTCAGGCAACACGTAGTTTTTTGGAAGCTTTGAACCCCTTTAAATGAAAGTGATTTTCGCCAGTCTCTGCTTAGGGCTACATCAATAGCAAACAAACCATAGAGATAGAACTTGAAACTGCTTTATTGTGTCAAGTTTCAAAGAGCTAGCACAAACCGTGTTTGATTTAGAGTTCCAAATACATGTATCCCTATAGGAGAAAACAGAGTGAAACCTAAAAATGAAAACGGTTACTGCAAACGAACGGTTTAACCTAGAAGAACGAAATTTGGTGAGCCAAGTGGTTTTGGTGTACTGATCATTACCTGAAAGAATCATCAAGATTGGGTGAAAAAATGTTTGCTGAGATTTCAGGCAACTCGTAGTTTTTTGGAAGCTTGGAACCCCTTTAAATGAAAGTGATTTTCGCCAGTCTCTGCTTAGGGCTACATCAACAGCAAACAAACCATAGAGATAGAACTTGAAACTGCTTTATTGTGTAAAGATTCAAAGAGCTAGCACAAAGAGTGTTTGATTTAGAGTTCCAAATACATGTATCCCTATAGGAGAAAACAGAGTGAAACCTAAAAATGAAAACAGTTACTGCAAACGAACGGTTTAACCTAGAAGAACGAAATTTGGTGAGCCAAGTGGTTTTGGTGTACTGATCATTACCTGAAAGAATCATCAAGATTTGGTGAAAAAATGTTTGCTAAGATTTCAGGAAACTCGTAGTTTTTTGGAGGCTTGGCAACCACTTTCCATGAAAGTGATTTTCGCCAGTCTCTGCTTAGGGCTACATCAACAGCAAACAAACCATAGAGATAGAACTTGAAACTGCTTTATTGTGTCAAGTTTCAAAGAGCTAGCACAAACCGTGTTTGATTTAGAGTTCCAAATACATGTATCCCTATAGGAGAAAACAGATTGAAACCTAAAAATGAAAACGGTAACTGCAAACGAACGGTTTAAACTAGAAGAACGAAATTTCGTGAGCCAAGTTGTTTTGGTGTACTGATCATTACCTGAAAGAATCATCAAGATTGGGTGAAAAAATGTTTGCTGAGATTTCAGGCAACTCGTAGTTTTTTGGAAGCTTGGCAACCCCTTTTTATGAAAGTGATTTTCGCCAGTCTCTGCTTAGGGCTACATCAACAGCAAACAAACCATAGAAATAGAACTTGAAACTGCTTTATTGTATCAAGTTTCAAAGAGCTAGCACAAACCGTGTTTGATTTAGAGTTCCAAATACATGTATCCCTATAGAAGAAAACAGAGTGAAACCTAAAAATGAAAACGGTTACTGCAAACGAACGGTTTAACCTAGAAGAACGAAATTTGGTGAGCCAAGTGGTTTTGGTGTACTGATCATTACCTGAAAGAATCATCAAGATTGAGGGAAAAAATGTTTGCTGAGATTTCAGGCAACTTGTAGTTTTTTGGAAGCTTGGAACCCCTTTAAATGAAAGTGATTTTCGCCAGTCTCTGCTTAGGGCTACATCAACAGCAAACAAACCATAGAGATAGAACTTGAAACTGCTTTATTGTGTCAAGTTTCAAAGAGCTAGCACAAACCGTGTTTGATTTAGTGTTCCAAATAGATGTATCCCTATAGGAGAAAACAGAGTGAAACCTAAAAATGAAAACGGTTACTGCAAACGAACGGTTTAACCTAGAAGAACGAAATTTGGTGAGCCAAGTGGTTTTGGTGTACTGATCATTACCTGAAAGAATCATCAAGATTGGGTGAAAAAATGTTTGCTGAGATTTCAGGCAACTCGTAGTTTTTTGGAAGCTTGGAACCCCTTTAAATGAAAGTGATTTTCGCCAGTCTCTGCTTAGGGCTACATTAACAGCAAACAAACCATAGAGATAGAACTTGAAACTGCTTTATTGTCTCAAATTTCAAAGAGCTAGCACAAACCGTGTTTGATTTAGAGTTCCAAATACATGTATCCCTATAGGAGAAAACATTGTGAAACCTAAAAATGTAAACGGTTAATGCAAACGAACGGTTTAACCTATAAGAACGAAATTTGGTAAGCCAAGTGGTTTTGGTGTACTGATCATTACCTGAAAGAATCATCAAGATTGGGTGAAAAAATGTTTGCTGAGATTTCAGGACACTCGTACTTTTTTGGAAGCTTGGTAACCCCTTTCCATGAAAGTGATTTTCGCCAGTCTCTGCTTAGGGCTACATCAACAGCAAACAAACCATAGAGATAGAACTTAAAACTGCTTTATTGTGTCAAGTTTCAAAGAGCTAGCACAAACCGTGTTTGATTTAGAGTTCCAAATACATGTATCCCTATAGGAGAAACCAGAGTGAAACCTAAAAATGAAAACGGTTACTGCAAACGAACGGTTTAACCTAGAAGAACGAAATTTGGTGAGCCAAGTGGTTTTGGTGTTCTGATCATTACCTGAAAGAATCATCAAGATTGGGTGAAAAAATGTTTGCTAAGATTTTAGGCAACTCGTAGTTTTTTGGAGGCTTGGCAACCCCTTTCCATGAAAGTGATTTTCGCCAGTCTCTGCTTAGGGCTACATCAACAGCAAACAAACCATAGAGATAGAACTTGAAACTGCTTTATTGTGTCAAGTTTCAAAGAGCTAGCACAAACCGTGTTGATTTAGAGTTCCAAATACATGTATCCCTATAGGAGAAAACAGATTGAAACCTAAAAATCAAAACGGTTACTGCAAACGATCGGTTTAACCTAGAAGAACAAAATTTCGTGAGCCAAGTGGTTTTGGTGTACTGATCATTACCTGAAAGAATCATCAAGATTGGATGAAAAAATGTTTGCTGAGATTTCAGGCAACTCGTAGTTTTTTGGAAGTTTGGCAACCTTTTCCCATGAAAGTGTTTTTCGCCAGTCTCTGCTTAGGGCTACATCAACAGCAAACAAACCATAGAGATAGAAATTGAAACTGCTTTATTGTGTCAAGTTTCAAAGAGCTAGCACAAACCGTGTTTGATTTAGAGTTCCAAATACATGTATCCCTATAGGAGAAAACAGAGTGAAACCTAAAAATGAAAACGGTTACTGCAAACGAACGGTTTAACCTAGAAGAACGAAATTTGGTGAGCCAAGTGGTTTTGGTGTACTGATCATTACCTGAAAGAATCATCAAGATTGGGTGAAAAAATGTTTGCTGAGATTTCAGGCAACTCGTAGTTTTTTGGAAGCTTGGCAACCCCTTTTTATGAAAGTGATTTTCGCCAGTCTCTGCTTAGGGCTACATCAACAGCAAACAAACCATAGAAATAGAACTTGAAACTGCTTTATTGTATCAAGTTTCAAAGAGCTAGCACAAACCGTGTTTGATTTAGAGTTCCAAATACATGTATCCCTATAGAATAAAACAGAGTGAAACCTAAAAATGAAAACGGTTACTGCAAACGAACGGTTTAACCTAGAAGAACGAAATTTGGTGAGCCAAGTGGTTTTGGTGTACTGATCATTACCTGAAAGAATCATCAAGATTGAGGGAAAAAATGTTTGCTGAGATTTCAGGCAACTCGTAGTTTTTTGGAAGCTTGGAACCCCTTTAAATGAAAGTGATTTTCGCCAGTCTCTGCTTAGGGCTACATCAACAGCAAACAAACCATAGAGATAGAACTTGAAACTGCTTTATTGTGTCAAGTTTCAAAGAGCTAGCACAAACCGTGTTTGATTTAGTGTTCCAAATAGATGTATCCCTATAGGAGAAAACAGAGTGAAACCTAAAAATGAAAACGGTTACTGCAAACGAACGGTTTAACCTAGAAGAACGAAATTTGGTGAGCCAAGTGGTTTTGGTGTACTGATCATTACCTGAAAGAATCCTCAAGATTGGGTGAAAAAATGTCTTTTGCTAAGATTTTAGGCAACTCGTAGTTTTTTGGAGGCTTGGCAACCCCTTTCCATGAAAGTGATTTTCGCCAGTCTCTGCTTAGGGCTACATCAACAGCAAACAAACCATAGAGATAGAACTTGAAACTGCTTTATTGTGTCAAGTTTCAAAGAGCTAGCACAAACCGTGTTGATTTAGAGTTCCAAATACATGTATCCCTATAGGAGAAAACAGATTGAAACCTAAAAATCAAAACGGTTACTGCAAACGAACGGTTTAACCTAGAAGAACAAAATTTCGTGAGCCAAGTGGTTTTGGTGTACTGATCATTACCTGAAAGAATCATCAAGATTGGATGAAAAAATGTTTGCTGAGATTTCAGGCAACTCGTAGTTTTTTGGAAGTTTGGCAACCTTTTCCCATGAAAGTGTTTTTCACCAGTCTCTGCTTAGGGCTACATCAACAGCAAACAAACCATAGAGATAGAACTTGAAACTGCTTTATTGTGTCAAGTTTCAAAGAGCTAGCACAAACCGTGTTTGATTTAGAGTTCCAAATACATGTATCCCTATAGGAGAAAACAGATTGAAACCTAAAAATGAAAACGGTAACTGGAAACGAACGGTTTAAACTAGAAGAACGAAATTTCGTGAGCCAAGTGGTTTTGGTGTACTGATCATTACCTGAAAGAATCATCAAGATTGGGTGAAAAAATGTTTGCTGAGATTTCAGGCAACTCGTAGTTTTTTGGAAGCTTGGCAACCCCTTTTTATGAAAGTGATTTTCGCCAGTCTCTGCTTAGGGCTACATCAACAGCAAACAAACCATAGAAATAGAACTTGAAACTGCTTTATTGTATCAAGTTTCAAAGAGCTAGCACAAACCGTGTTTGATTTAGAGTTCCAAATACATGTATCTCTATAGAAGAAAACAGAGTGAAACCTAAAAATGAAAACGGTTACTGCAAACGAACGGTTTAACCTAGAAGAACGAAATTTGGTCAGCCAAGTGGTTTTGGTGTACTGATCATTACCTGAAAGAATCATCAAGATTGAGGGAAAAAATGTTTGCTGAGATTTCAGGCAACTCGTAGTTTTTTGGAAGCTTGGAACCCCTTTAAATGAAAGTGATTTTCGCCACTCTCTGCTTAGGGCTACATCAACAGCAAACAAACCATAGAGATAGAACTTGAAACTGCTTTATTGTGTCAAGTTTCAAAGAGCTAGCACAAACCGTGTTTGATTTAGTGTTCCAAATAGATGTATCCCTATAGGAGAAAACAGAGTGAAACCTAAAAATGAAAACGGTTACTGCAAACGAACGGTTTAACCTAGAAGAACGAAATTTGGTGAGCCAAGTGGTTTTGGTGTACTGATCATTACCTGAAAGAATCATCAAGATTGGGTGAAAAAATGTTTGCTGAGATTTCAGGCAACTCGTAGTTTTTTGGAAGCTTGGAACCCCTTTAAATGAAAGTGATTTTCGCCAGTCTCTGCTTAGGGCTACATTAACAGCAAACAAACCATAGAGATAGAACTTGAAACTGCTTTATTGTCTCAAATTTCAAAGAGCTAGCACAAACCGTGTTTGATTTAGAGTTCCAAATACATGTATCCCTATAGGAGAAAACAGATTGAAACCTAAAAATCAAAACGGTTACTGCAAACGAACGGTTTAACCTAGAAGAACAAAATTTCGTGAGCCAAGTGGTTTTGGTGTACTGATCATTACCTGAAAGAATCATCAAGATTGGATGAAAAAATGTTTGTTGAGATTTCAGGCAACTCGTAGTTTTTTGGAAGTTTGGCAACCTTTTCCCATGAAAGTGTTTTTCGCCAGTCTCTGCTTAGGGCTACATCAACAGCAAACAAACCATAGAGATAGAACTTGAAACTGCTTTATTGTGTCAAGTTTCAAAGAGCTAGCACAAACCGTGTTTGATTTAGAGTTCCAAATACATGTATCCCTATAGGAGAAAACAGAGTGAAACCTAAAAATGAAAACGGTTACTGCAAACGAACGGTTTAACCTAGAAGAACGAAATTTGGTGAGCCAAGTGGTTTTGGTGTACTGATCATTACCTGAAAGAATCATCAAGATTGGGTGAAAAAATGTTTGCTGAGATTTCAGGCAACTCGTAGTTTTTTGGAAGCTTGGCAACCCCTTTTTATGAAAGTGATTTTCGCCAGTCTCTGCTTAGGGCTACATCAACAGCAAACAAACCATAGAGATAGAACTTGAAACTGCTTTATTGTGTCAAGTTTCAAAGAGCTAGCACAAACCGTGTTTGATTTAGAGTTCCAAATACATGTATCCCTATAGGAGAAAACAGATTGAAACCTAAAAATGAAAACGGTAACTGCAAACGAACGGTTTAAACTAAAAGAACGAAATTTCGTGAGCCAAGTGGTTTTGGTGTACTGATCATTACCTGAAAGAATCATCAAGATTGGGTGAAAAAATGTTTGCTGAGATTTCAGGCAACTCGTAGTTTTTTGGAAGCTTGGAACCCCTTTTTATGAAAGTGATTTTCGCCAGTCTCTGCTTAGGGCTACATCAACAGCAAACAAACCATAGAGATAGAACTTGAAACTGCTTTATTGTATCAAGTTTCAAAGAGCTAGCACAAACCGTGTTTGATTTAGAGTTCCAAATACATGTATTTCTATAGGAGAAAACAGAGTGAAACCTAAAAATGAAAACGGTTACTGCAAACGAACGGTTTAACCTAGAAGAACGAAATTTGGTGAGCCAAGTGGTTTTGGTGTACTGATCATTACCTGAAAGAATCATCAAGATTGAGTGAAAAAATGTTTGCTGAGATTTCAGGCAACTCGTAGTTTTTTGGAAGCTTGGAACCCCTTTAAATGAAAGTGATTTTCGCCAGTCTCTGCTTAGGGCTACATCAACAGCAAACAAACCATAGAGATAGAACTTGAAACTGCTTTATTGTGTCAAGTTTCAAAGAGCTAGCACAAACCGTGTTTGATTTAGTGTTCCAAATAGATGTATCCCTATAGGAGAAAACAGAGTGAAACCTAAAAATGAAAACGGTTACTGCAAACGAACGGTTTAACCTAGAAGAACGAAATTTGGTGAGCCAAGTTGTTTTGGTGTACTGATCATTACCTGAAAGAATCATCAAGATTGGGTGAAAAATGTTTGCTGAGATTTCAGGCAACTCGTAGTTTTTTGGAAGCTTTGAACCCCTTTTAATGAAAGTGATTTTCGCCAGTCTCTGCTTAGGGCTACATCAACAGCAAACAAACCATAGAGATAGAACTTGAAACTGCTTTATTGTGTCAAGTTTCAAAGAGCTAGCACAAACCGTGTTTGATTTAGAGTTCCAAATACATGTATCCCTATAGGAGAAAACAGAGTGAAACCTAAAAATGAAAACGGTTATTGCAAACGAACGGTTTAACCTAGAAGAACGAAATTTGGTGAGCCAAGTGGTTTTGGTGTACTGATCATTACCTGAAAGAATCATCAAGATTGGGTGAAAAAATGTTTGCTGAGATTTCAGGCAACTCGTAGTTTTTTGGAAGCTTGGAACCCCTTTAAATGAAAGTGATTTTCGCCAGTCTCTGCTTAGGGCTACATCAACAGCAAACAAACCATAGAGATAGAACTTGAAACTGCTTTATTGTGTAAAGATTCAAAGAGCTAGCACAAAGCGTGTTTGATTTAGAGTTCCAAATACATGTATCCCTATAGGAGAAAACAGAGTGAAACCTAAAAATGAAAACAGTTACTGCAAACGAACGGTTTAACCTAGAAGAACGACATTTGGTGAGCCAAGTGGTTTTGGTGTACTGATCATTACCTGAAAGAATCATCAAGATTGGGTGAAAAAATGTTTGCTAAGATTTCAGGCAACTCGTAGTTTTTTGGAGGCTTGGCAACCACTTTCCATGAAAGTGATTTTCGCCAGTCTCTGCTTAGGGCTACATCAACAGCAAACAAACCATAGAGATAGAACTTGAAACTGCTTTATTGTGTCAAGTTTCAAAGAGCTAGCACAAACCGTGTTTGATTTAGAGTTCCAAATACATGTATCCCTATAGGAGAAAACAGATTGAAACCTAAAAATGAAAACGGTAACTGCGAACGAACGGTTTAAACTAGAAGAACGAAATTTCGTGAGCCAAGTGGTTTTGGTGTACTGATCATTACCTGAAAGAATCATCAAGATTGGGTGAAAAAATGTTTGCTGAGATTTCAGGCAACTCGTAGTTTTTTGGAAGCTTGGCAACCCCTTTTTATGAAAGTGATTTTCGCCAGTCTCTGCTTAGGGCTACATCAACAGCAAACAAACCATAGAAATAGAACTTGAAACTGCTTTATTGTATCAAGTTTCAAAGAGCTAGCACAAACCGTGTTTGATTTAGAGTTCCAAATACATGTATCCCTATAGAAGAAAACAGAGTGAAACCTAAAAATGAAAACGGTTACTGCAAACGAACGGTTTAACCTAGAAGAACGAAATTTGGTGAGCCAAGTGGTTTTGGTGTACTGATCATTACCTGAAAGAATCATCAAGATTGGGTGAAAAAATGTTTGCTGAGATTTCAGGCAACTCGTAGTTTTTTGGAAGCTTGGCAACGTTTTCCCATTAAAGTGTTTTTCGCCAGTCTCTGCTTAGGGCTACATCAACAGCAAAAAAACCAAAGAGATAGAACTTGAAACTGCTTTATTGTGTCAAGTTTCAAAGAGCTAGCACAAACCGTGTTTGATTTAGAGTTCCAAATACATGTATCCTAATAGGAGAAAACAGAGTGAAACCTAAAAATGAAAACGGTTACTGCAAACGAACGGTTTAACCTAGAAGAACGAAATTTGGTGAGCCAAGTGGCTTTGGTGTACTGATCATAACCTGAAAGAATCATCAAGATTGGGTGAAAAAAAGTTTGCTCTGATTTCAGGCAACTCGTAGTTTTTTGGTAGCTTGGAACCCCTTTCCATGAAAGTGATTTTCGCCAGTCTCTGCTTAGGGCTACATCAACAGCAAACAAACCATAGAGATAGAACTTGAAACTGCTTTATTGTCTCAAGTCTCAAAGAGCTAGCACAAACCGTGTTTGATTTAGAGTTCCAAATACATGTATCCCTATAGGAGAAAACAGAGTGAAACCTAAAAATGAAAACGGTTACTGCAAACGAACGGTTTAACCTAGAAGAACGAAATTTGGTGAGCCAAGTGGTTTTGGTGTACTGATCATTACCTGAAAGAATCATCAAGATTGGGTGAAAAAACGTTTCCTGAGATTTCAGGCAACTCGAAGTTTTTTGGAAGCTTGGCAACCCTTTTCCATGAAAGTGATTTTTGCCAGTCTCTTATTAGTGCTACATCAACAGCAAACAATCCGTAGAGATAGAACTTGAAACTGCTTTATTGTGTCAAATTTCAAAGAGCTAGCACAAACCGTGTTTGATTTAGAGTTCCAAATACATGTATCCATATAGGAGAAAACAGAGTGAAACCTAAAAATGAAAACGGTTACTGCAAACGAACGGTTTAACCTAGAAGAACGAAATTTGGTGAGCCAAGTGGTTTTGGTGTACTGATCATTACCTGAAAGAATCATCAAGATTGGGTGAAAAAATGTTTGTTGAGATTTCAGGCAACTCGTAGTTTTTTGGAAGGTTGGAACCCGTTTAAATGAAAGTGATTTTCGCCAGTCTCTGCTTAGGGCTACATCAACAGCAAACAAACCATAGAGATAGAACTTGAAACTGCTTTATTGTGTCAAATTTCAAAGAGCTAGCACAAACCGAGTTTGATTTAGAGTTCCAAATACACGTATCCCTATAGGAGAAAACAGAGTGAAACCTAAAATGAAAACTGTTACTGCAAACAAACGGTTTAACCTAGAAGAACGAAATTTGGTGAGCCAAGTGGTTTTGGTGTACTGATCATTACCTGAAAGAATCATCAAGATTGGGTGAAAAAATGTTTGCTGAGATTTCAGGCAACTCGTAGTTTTTTGGAAGCTTGGCAACCCCTTTCCATGAAAGTGATTTTCGCCAGTCTCTGCTTAGGGATACATGAACAGCAAACAAACCATAGAGATAGAACTTGAAACTGCTTTATTGTGTCAAATTTCGAAGAGCTAGCACAAACCGTGTTTGATTTAGAGTTCCAAATACACGTATCCCTATAGGAGAAACCAGAGTGAAACCTAAAAATGAAAACGGTTACTGCAAACAAACGGTTTAACCTAGAAAAACGAAATTTGGTGAGCCAAGTGGTTTTGGTGTACTGATCATTACCTGAAAGAATCATCAAGATTGGGTGAAAAAATGTTTGCTAAGATTTCAGGCAACTCGTAGTTTTTTGGAAGCTTGGCAACCCCTTTCCATGAAAGTTATTTTCGCCAGTCTCTGCTTAGGGCTACATCAACAGCAAACAAACCATAGAGATAGAACTTGAAACTGCTTTATTGTGTCAAATTTCTTAGAGCTAGTACAAACCGTGTTTGATTTAGAGTTCCAAATACATGTATCCCTATAGGAGAAACCAGAGTGAACCTAAAAATGAAAACGGTTACTGCAAACGAACGGTTTAACCTAGAAGAACGAAATTTGGTGAGTCAAGTGGTTTTGGTGTACTGATCATTACCTGAAAGAATCATCAAGATTGGGTGAAAAAATGTTTGCTGAGATTTCAGGCAACTCGTAGTTTTTTGGAGGCTTGGCAACCCCTTTCCATGAAAGTGATTTTCGCCAGTCTCTGCTTAGGGATACATCAACAGCATACAAACCATGGAGACAGAACTTGAAACTTCTTTATTGTGTCAAGTTTCAAAGAGCTAGCACAAACCGTGTTTGATTTAGAGTTCCAAATACATGTATCCCTATAGGAGAAAACAGATTGAAACCTAAAAATGAAAACGGTTACTGCAAACGAACGGTTTAACCTAGAAGAACGAAATTTGGTGAGCCAAGTGATTTTGGTGTACTGATCATTACCTGAAAGAATCATCAAGATTGGGTGAAAAATGTTTGCTGAGATTTCAGGCAACTCGTAGTTTTTTGGAAGCTTGGCAACCTTTTCCCATGAAAGTGTTTTTCGCCAGTCTCTGCTTAGGGCTACATCAACAGCAAAAAAACCAAAGAGATAGAACTTGAAACTGCTTTATTGTGTCAAATTTCAAAGAGCTAGCACAAACCGTGTTTGATTTAGAGTTCCAAATACATGTATCCCTATAGGAGAAAACAGAGTGAAACCTAAAAATGAAAACGGTTAATGCAAACGAACGGTTTAACCTAGAAGAACGAAATTTGGTGAGCTAAGTGGCTTTGGTGTACTGATCATTACCTGAAAGAATCATCAAGATTGGGTGAAAAAAAGTTTGCTGAGATTTCAGGCAACTCGTAGTTTTTTGGTAGCTTGGAACCCCTTTCCATGAAAGTGATTTTCGCCAGTCTCTGCTTAGGGCTACATCAACAGCAAACAAACCATAGAGATAGAACTTGAAACTGCTTTATTGTCTCAAGTCTCAAAGAGCTAGCACAAACCGTGTTTGATTTAGAGTTCCAAATACATGTATCCCTATAGGAGAAAACAGAGTGAAACCTAAAAATGAAAACGGTTACTGCAAACGAACATTTTAACCTAGAAGAACGAAATTTGGTGAGCCAAGTGGTTTTGGTGTACTGATCATTACCTGAAAGCATCATCAAGATTCGGTGAAAAAATGTCTGCTGAGATTTCAGGCAACTCGTAGATTTTTGGAAGCTTGGAACCCCTTTAAATGAAAGTGATTTTCGCCAGTCTCTGCTTAGGGCTACATCAATAGCAAACAAACCATAGAGATAGAACTTGAAACTGCTTTATTGTGTCAAGTTTCAAAGAGCTAGCACAAACCGTGTTTGATTTAGTGTTCCAAATACATGTATCCCTATAGGAGAAACCAGAGTGAAACCTAAAAATGAAAACGGTTACTGCAAACGAAAGGTTTAACCTAGAAGAATGAAATTTGGTGAGCCAAGTGGTTTTGGTGTAGTGATCATTACCTGAAAGAATCATCAATATTGGGTGAAAAAATGTTTGCTGAGATTTCAGGCAACTCGTCGTTTTTTGGAAGCTTGGAACCCCTTTAAATGAAAGTGATTTTCGCCAGTCTCTGCTTAGGGCTACATCAACAGCAAACAAACCATAGAAATAGAAACTTCTTTATTGTGTCAAGTTTCAAAGAGCTAGCACAAACCGTGTTTGATTTAGAGTTCCAAATACATGTATCCCTATAGGAGAAAACAGAGTGAAACCTAAAAATGAAAACGGTTACTGCAAACGAACGGTTTAACCTAGAAGAACTAAATTTGGTGAGCCAAGTGGTTTTGGTGTACTGATCATTACCTGAAAGAATCATCAAGATTGGGTGAAAAAATGTTTGCTGAGATTTCAGGCAACTCGTAGTTTTTTGGAATCTTGGATCCCCTTTAAATGAAAGTGATTTTCGCCAGTCCCTGCTTAGGGCTACATCAACAGCAAACAAACCATAGAGATAGAACTTGAAACTGCTTTATTGTGTCAAGTTTCAAAGAGCTAGCACAAACCGTGTTTGATTTAGAGTTCCAAATACATGTATCCCTATCGGAGAAAACAGAGTGAAACCTAAAAATGAAAACCGTTACTGCAAACGAACGGTTTAACCTAGAAGAACGAAATTTGTTGACCAAGTGGTTTTGGTGTACTGATCATTACCTGAAAGAATCATCAAGATTGTGTGAAAAAATGTTTGCTGAGATTTCAGGCAACTCGTAGTTTTTTGGAAGCTTGGCAACCCCTTTCCATGAAAGTGATTTTCGCCAGTCTCTGCTTAGGGCTATATTAACAGCAAACAAACCATAGAGATAGAACTTGAAACTGCTTTATTGTGTCAAGTTTCAAAGAGCTAGCACAAACCGTGTTTGATTTAGAGTTCCAAATACATGTATCCCTATAGGAGAAAACAGAGTGAAACCTAAAAATGAAAATG
Source organism: Ictidomys tridecemlineatus (assembly GCF_052094955.1). NCBI lineage: Eukaryota > Metazoa > Chordata > Mammalia > Rodentia > Sciuridae > Ictidomys > Ictidomys tridecemlineatus. Next base: position 20,897 of record NW_027523929.1, on the reverse strand, counting down.
GTTACTGCAAACGAACGGTTTAACCTAGAAGAACGAAATTTGGTGAGCCAAGTGGTCTTTGTGTACTGATCATTACCTGAAAGAATCATCAAGATTGGGTGAAAAAATGTTTGCTGAGATTTCAGGCAACTCGTAGATTTTTGGAAGCTTGGCAACCCCTTTCCATGAAAGTTATTTTCGCCAGTCTCTGCTTAGGGCTACATCAACAGCAAACAAACCATAGAGATAGAACTTGAAACTGCTTTATTGTGTCAAATTTCTTAGAGCTAGTACAAACCGTGTTTGATTTAGAGTTCCAAATACATGTATCCCTATAGGAGAAACCAGAGTGAAACCTAAAAATGAAAATGGTTACTGCAAACGAACGGTTTAACCTAGAAGAACGAAATTTGGTGAGCCAAGTGGTTTTGGTGTACTGATCCTTACCTGAAATAATCATCAAGATTGGGTGAAAAAATGTTTGCTGAGATTTCAGGCAACTCGTAGTTTTTTGGAGGCTTGGCAACCCCTTTCCATGAAAGTGATTTTCGCCAGTCTCTGCTTAGGGCTACATCAACAGCATACAAACCATGGAGATAGAACTTGAAACTTCTTTATTGTGTCAATTTTCAAAGAGCTAGCACAAACCATGTTTTATTTATAGTTCCAAATACATGTATCCCTATAGGAAAAAACAGAGTGAAACCTAAAAATGAAAACGGTTACTGCAAACGAACGGTTTAACCTAGAAGAACGAAATTTGGTGAGCCAATGGTTTTGGTGTATTGATCATTACCTGAAAGAATCATCAAGATTGGGTGAAAAAATGTTTGCTGTGATTTCAGGCAACTCGTAATTTTTTGGAAGCTTGGAACCCCTTTAAATGAAAGTGATTTTCGCCAGTCTCTGCTTAGGGCTACATCAACAGCAAACAAACCATAGAGATAGAACTTGAAACTGCTTTATTGTGTCAAGTTTCAAAGAGCTAGCACAAACCGTGTTTGATTTAGAGTTCCAAATACATGTATCCCTATAGTAGAAAACAGAGTAAAACCTAAAAATGAAAACGGTTACTGCAAACGAACGGTTTAACCTAGAAGAATGAAATTTGGTGAGCCAAGTGGTTTTGGTGTACTGATCATTACCTGAAAGAATCATCAAGATTGGGTGAAAAAATGTTTGCTGAGATTTCAGGCAACTCGTAGTTTTTTGGAAGCTTGGCAACCCCTTTCCATGAAAGTTATTTTCGCCAATCTCTGCTTAGGGCTACATCAACAGCAAACAAACCATAGAGATAGAACTTGAAACTGCTTTATTGTGTCAAATTTCTTAGAGCTAGTACAAACCGTGTTTGATTTAGAGTTCCAAATACATGTATCCCTATAGGAGAAAACAGATTGAAACCTAAAAATGAAAACGGTTACTGCAAACGAACGGTTTAACCTAGAAGAACGAAATTTGGTGAGCCAAGTGGTTTTGGTGTACTGATCCTTACCTGAAATAATCATCAAGATTGGGTGAAAAAATGTTTGCTGAGATTTCAGGCAACTCGTAGTTTTTTGGAAGCTTGGCAACCTTTTCCCATGAAAGTGTTTTTCGCCAGTCTCTGCTTAGGGCTACATCAACAGCAAAAAAACCAAAGAGATAGAACTTGAAACTGCTTTATTGTGTCAAGTTTCAAAGAGCTAGCACAAACCGTGTTTGATTTAGAGTTCCAAATACATGTATCCCTATAGGAGAAAACAGAGTGAAACCTAAAAATGAAAACGGTTACTGCAAACGAACGGTTTAACCTAGAAGAACGAAATTTGGTGAGCCAAGTGGCTTTGGTGTACTGATCATTACCTGAAAGAATCATCAAGATTGGGTGAAAAAAAGTTTGCTGAGATTTCAGGCAACTCGTAGTTTTTTGGTAGCTTGGAACCCCTTTCCATGAAAGTGATTTTCGCCAGTTTCTGCTTAGGGCTACATCAACAGCAAACAAACCATAGAGATAGAACTTGAAACTGCTTTATTGTCTCAAGTCTCAAAGAGCTAGCACAAACCGTGTTTGATTTAGAGTTCCAAATACATGTATCCCTATAGGAGAAAACAGAGTGAAACCTAAAAATGAAAACGGTTACTGCAAACGAACGGTTTAACCTAGAAGAACGAAATTTGGTGAGCCAAGTGGTTTTGGTGTACTGATCATTACCTGAAAGAATCATCAAGATTGGGTGAAAAAATGTTTGCTGAGATTTCAGGCAACTCGTAGTTTTTTGGTAGCTTGGAACCCCTTTCCATGAAAGTGATTTTCGCCAGTCTCTGCTTAGGGCTACATCAACAGCAAACAAACCAGAGAGATAGAACTTGAAACTGCTTTATTGTGTCAAATTTCAAAGAGCTAGCACAAACCATGTTTGATTTAGAGTTCCAAATACATGTATCCCTATAAAAGAAAACAGAGTGAAACCTAAAAATGAAAACGGTTACTGCAAACGAACGGTTTAACCTAGAAGAACGAAATTTGGTGAGCCAAGTGGTTTTGGTGTACTGATCATGACCTGAAAGAATCATCAAGATTGGGTGAAAAAATGTTTGCTGAGATTTCAGGCAACTCGTAGTTTTTTGGAAGCTTGGATCCCCTTTAAATGAAAGTGATTTTCGCCAGTTTCTGCTTAGGGCTACATCAACAGCAAACAAACCATAGAGATAGAACTTGAAACTGCTTTATTGTGTCAAATTTCTTAGAGCTAGTACAAACCGTGTTTGATTTAGAGTTCCAAATACATGTATCCCTATAGGAGAAACCAGAGTGAAACCTAAAAATGAAAACGGTTACTGCAAACGAACGGTTTAACCTAGAAGAACGAAATTTGGTGAGCCAAGTGGTTTTGGTGTACTGATCTTTACCTGAAATAATCATCAAGATTGGGTGAATAAATGTTTGCTGAGATTTCAGGCAACTCGTAGTTTTTTGGAGGCTTGGCAACCCCTTTCCATGAAAGTGATTTTCGCCAGTCTCTGCTTAGGGCTACATCAACAGCATACAAACCATGGAGATAGAACTTGAAACTTCTTTATTGTGTCAATTTTCAAAGAGCTAGCACAAACCATGTTTTATTTATAGTTCCAAATACATGTATCCCTATAGGAAAAAACAGAGTGAAACCTAAAAATGAAAACGGTTACTGCAAACGAACGGTTTAACCTAGAAGAACGAAATTTGGTGAGCCAAGTGGTTTTGGTGTATTGATCATTACCTGAAAGAATCATCAAGATTGGGTGAAAAAATGTTTGCTGAGATTTCAGGCAACTCGTAATTTTTTGGAAGCTTGAAACCCCTTTAAATGAAAGTGATTTTCGCCAGTCTCTGCTTAGAGCTACATCAACAGCAAACAAACCATAGAGATAGAACTTGAAACTGCTTTATTGTGTCAAGTTTCAAAGAGCTAGCACAAACCGTGTTTGATTTAGAGTTCCAAATACATGTATCCCTATAGTAGAAAACAGAGTAAAACCTAAAAATGAAAACGGTTACTCCAAACGAACGGTTTAACCTAGAAGAACGAAATTTGGTGAGCCAAGTGGTTTTGGTATACTGATCATTACCTGAAAGAATCATCAAGATTGGGTGAAAAATGTTTGCTGAGATTTCAGGCAACTCGTAGTTTTTTGGAAGCTTGGCAAAGCCTTTAAATGAAAGTGATTTTCGCCAGTCTCTGCTTAGGCCTACATGAACAGCAAACAAACCATAGAGATAGAACTTGAAACTGCTTTATTGTGTCAAGTTTCAAAGAGCTAGCACAAACCGTGTTTGATTTAGAGTTCCAAATACATGTATCCCTATAGGAGAAAACAGAGTGAAACCTAAAAATGAAAATGGTTACTGCAAACGAACGGTTTAACGTACAAGAACGAAATTTGGTGAGCCAAGTGGTCTTTGTGTACTGATCATTAACTGAAAGAATCATCAAGATTGGGTGAAAAAATGTTTGCTGAGATTTCAGGCAACTCGTAGTTTTTTGGAAGCTTGGCAACCCCTTTCCATGAAAGTGATTTTCGCCAGTCTCTGCTTAGGGCTACATCAACAGCAAACAAACCATAGAGATAGAACTTGAAACTGCTTTATTGTGTCAAATTTCTTAGAGCTAGTACAAACCGTGTTTGATTTAGAGTTCCAAATACATGTATCCCTATAGGAGAAACCAGAGTGAAACCTAAAAATGAAAACGGTTACTGCAAAGAAACGGTTTAACCTAGAAGAACGAAATTTGGTGAGCCAAGTGGTTTTGGTGTACTGATCATTACCTGAAATAATCATCAAGATTGGTTGAAAAAATGTTTGCTGAGATTTCAGGCAACTCGTAGTTTTTTTGGAGGCTTGGCAACCCCTTTCAATGAAAGTGATTTTCGCCACTCTCTGCTTAGGGCTACATCAACAGCATACAAACCATGGAGATAGAACTTGAAACTTCTTTATTGTGTCAAGTTTCAAAGAGCTAGCACAAACCGTGTTTGATTTAGAGTTCCAAATACATGTATCCCAATAGGAGAAAACAGATTGAAACCTAAAAATGAAAATGGTTACTGCAAACGAACGGTTTAACCTAGAAGAACGAAATTTGGTGAGCCAAGTGGTTTTGGTGTACTGATCATTACCTGAAAGAATCATCAAGATTGGGTGAAAAAATGTTTGCTGAGATTTCAGGCAACTCGTAGTTTTTTGGAAGCTTGGATCCCCTTTAAATGAAAGTGATTTTCGCCAGTCTCTACTTAGGGCTACATCAACAGCAAACAAACCATAGAGATAGAACTTGAAACTGCTTTATTGTGTCAATTTTCAAATAGCTAGCACAAACCATGTTTTATTTATAGTTCCAAATACATGTATTTCTATAGGAAAAAACAGAGTGAAACCTAAAAATGAAAACGGTTACTGCAAACGAACGGTTTAACCTAGAAGAACGAAATTTGGTGAGCCAAGTGGTTTAGGTGTATTGATCATTACCTGAAAGAATCATCAAGATTGGGTGAAAAAATGTTTGCTGAGATTTCAGGCAACTCGTAATTTTTTGGAAGCTTGGAACCCCTTTAAATGAAAGTGATTTTCGCCAGTCTCTGCTTAGGGCTACATCAACAGCAAACAAACCATAGAGATAGATCTTGAAACTGCTTTATTGTGTCAAGTTTCAAAGAGCTAGCACAAACCGTGTTTGATTTAGAGTTCCAAATACATGTATCCCTATAGTAGAAAACAGAGTAAAACCTAAAAATGCAAACGGTTACTCCAAACGAACGGTTTAACCTAGAAGAACGAAATTTGGTGAGCCAAGTGGTTTTGGTGTACTGATTATTACCTGAAAGAATCATCAAGATTGGGTGAAAAAATGTTTGCTGAGATTTCAGGCAACTCGTAGTTTTTTGGAAGCTTGGCAAAGCCTTTAAATGAAAGTGATTTTCGCCAGTCTCTGCTTAGGCCTACATCAACAGCAAACAAACCATAGAGATAGAACTTGAAACTGCTTTATTGTGTCAAGTTTCAAAGAGCTAGCACAAACCGTGTTTGATTTAGAGTTCCAAATACATGTATTCCTATAGGAGAAAACAGAGTGAAACCTAAAAATGAAAACGGTTACTGCAAACGAACGGTTTAACCTAGAAGAACGAAATTTGGTGAGCCAAGTTGTTTTGGTGTACTGATAATGACCTGAAAGAATCATCAAGATTGGGTGAAAAAATGTTTGCTGAGATTTCAGGCAACTCGTAGTTTTTTGGAAGCTTGGAACCCCTTTCCATTAAAGTGATTTTCGCCAGTCTTCCTCTTAGGGCTACATCAACAGCAAACAAACCATAGAGATAGAACTTGAAACTGCTTTATTGTGTCAAGTTTCAAAGAGCTAGCACAAACCGTGTTTGATCTAGAGTTCCAAATACATGTATCCCTATAGGAGAAAACAGGGTGAAACCTTAAAATGAAAACGGTTACTGCAAACGAACGATTTAACCTAGAAGAACAAAATTTGGTGAGCCAAGTGGTTTTGGTGTACTGATCATTTCCTGAAAGCATCATCAAGATTCGGTGAAAAAATGTCTGCTGAGATTTCAGGCAACTCATAGTTTTTTGGAAGCTTGGAACCCCTTTAAATGAAAGTGATTTTCGCCAGTCTCTGCTTAGGGCTACATCAATAGCAAACAAACCATAGAGATAGAACTTGAAACTGCTTTATTGTGTCAAGTTTCAAAGAGCTAGCACAAACCGTGTTTGATTTAGTGTTCCAAATACATGTATCCCTATAGGAGAAACCAGAGTGAAACCTAAAAATGAAAACGGTTACTGGAAACGAACGGTTTAACCTAGAAAAACGAAATTTGGTGAGCCAAGTGGTATTGGTGTAGTGATCATTACCTGAAAGAATCATCAAGATTGGGTGAAAAAATGTTTGCTGAGATTTCAGGCAACTCGTCGTTTTTTGGAAGCTTGGAACCCCTTTAAATGAAAGTGATTTTCGCCAGTCTCTGCTTAGGGCTACATCAACAGCAAACAAACCATAGAGATAGAAACTGCTTTATTGTGTCAAGTTTCAAAGAGCTAGCACAAACCGTGTTTGATTTAGAGTTCCAAATACATGTATCCCTATAGGAGAAAACAGAGTGAAACCTAAAAATGAAAACGGTTACTGCAAACGAACGGTTTAACCTAGAAGAACGAAATTTGGTGAGCCAAGTGGTTTTGGTGTACTGATCATTACCTGAAAGAATCATCAAGATTGGGTGAAAAAATGTTTGCTGAGATTTCGGGCAACTCGTAGTTTTTTGGAAGCTTGGAACCCCTTTAAATGAAAGTGATTTTCGCCAGTCTCTGCTTAGGGCTACATCAACAGCAAACAAACCATAGAGATAGAACTTGAAACTGCTTTATTGTGTCAAGTTTCAAAGAGCTAGCACAAACCGTGTTTGATTTAGAGTTCCAAATACATGTATCCCTATAGGAGAAAACAGAGTGAAACCTAAAAATGAAAACGGTTACTGCAAACGAACGGTTTAACCTAGAAGAACGAAAATTGTTGACCAAGTGGTTTTGGTGTACTGATCATTACCTGAAAGAATCATCAAGATTGGTGAAAAAATGTTTGCTGAGATTTAGGCAACTCGTAGTTTTTTGGAAGCTTGGATCCCCTTTAAATGAAAGTGATTTTCGCCAGTCTCTGCTTAGGGCTACATCAACAGCAAACAAACCATAGAGATAGAACTTGAAACTGCTTTATTGTGTCAAGTTTCAAAGAGCTAGCACAAACCGTGTTTGATTTAGAGTTCCAAATACATGTATCCCTATATGAGAAAACAGAGTGAAACCTAAAAATGAAAACGGTTACTGCAAACGAACGGTTTAACCTAGAAGAACGAATTTGTTGACCAAGTGGTTTTGGTGTACTGATCATTACCTGAAAGAATCATCAAGATTGGGTGAAAAAATGTTGGCTGAGATTTCAGGCAACTCGTAGTTTTTTGGAAGCTTGGCAACCCCTTTCCATGAAAGTGATTTTCGCCAGTCTCTGCTTAGGGCTACATCAACAGCAAACAAACCAGAGAGATAGAACTTGAAACTGCTTTATTGTGTCAAATTTCAAAGACCTAGCACAAACCATGTTTGATTTAGAGTTCCAAATACATGTATCCCTCTAAAAGAAAACAGAGTGAAACCTAAAAATGAAAACGGTTACTGCAAACGAACGGTTTAACATAGAAGAACGAAATTTGGTGAGCCAAGTGGTTTTGGTGTATTGATCATTACCTGAAAGAATAATCAAGATTGGGTGAAAAAATGTTTCCTTAGATTTCAGGCAACTCGTAATTTTTTGGAAGCTTGGAACCCCTTTAAATGAAAGTGATTTTCGCCAGTCTCTGCTTAGGGCTACATCAACAGCAAACAAACCATAGAGATAGAACTTGAAACTGCTTTATTGTGTCAAGTTTCAAAGAGCTAGCACAAACCGTGTTTGATTTAGAGTTCCAAATACATGTATCCCTATAGTAGAAAACAGAGTGAAACCTAAAAATGAAAACGGTTACTGCAAACTAACGGTTTAACCTAGAAGAACGAAATTTGGTGAGTCAAGTGGTTTTGGTGTACTGATCATTACCTGAAAGAATCATCAAGATTGGGTGAAAAAGTGTGTGCTGAGATTTCAGGCAACTCGTCGTTTTTAGAAGCTTGGAACCCCTTTAAATGAAAGTGATTTTCGCCAGTCTCTGCTTAGGGCTACATCAACAGCAAACAAACCATAGAGATAGAACTTGAAACTGCTTTATTGTGTCAAGTTTCAAAGAGCTAGCACAAACCGTGTTTGATTTAGAGTTCCAAATACATGTATCCCTATAGGAGAAAACAGAGTGAAACCTAAAAATGAAAACGGTTACTGCAAACGAACGGTTTAACCTAGAAGAACGAAATTTGGTGAGCCAAGTGGTTTTGGTGTACTGATCATTACCTGAAAGAATCATCAAGATTGGGTGAAAAAATGTTTGCTGAGATTTCAGGCAACTCGTAGTTTTTTGGAAGCTTGGATCCCCTTTAAATGAAAGTGATTTTCGCCAGTCTCTGCTTAGGGCTACATCAACAGCAAACAAACCATAGAGATAGAACTTGAAACTGCTTTATTGTGTCAAGTTTCAAAGAGCTAGCACAAACCGTGTTTGATTTAGAGTTCCAAATACATGTATCCCTATCGGAGAAAACAGAGTGAAACCTAAAATGAAAACGGTTACTGCAAACGAACGGTTTAACCTAGAAGAACGAAATTTGTTGACCAAGTGGTTTTGGTGTACTGATCATTACCTGAAAGAATCATCAAGATTGGGTGAAAAAATGTTTGCTGAGATTTCAGGCAACTTGTAGTTTTTTGGAAGCTTGGCAACCCCTTTCCATGAAAGTGATTTTCGCCAGTCTCTGGTTAGGGCTACATCAACAGCAAACAAACCAGAGAGATAGAACTTGAAACTGCTTTATTGTGTCAAATTTCAAAAAGCTAGCACAAACCATGTTTGCTTTAGAGTTCCAAATACATGTATCCCTATAAAAGAAAACAGAGTGAAACCTAAAAATGAAAACGGTTACTCCAAACGAACGGTTTAACCTAGAAGAACGAAATTTGGTGAGCCAAGTGGTTTTGGTGTACTGATCATGACCTGAAAGAATCATCAAGATTGGGTGAAAAAATGTTTGCTGAGATTTCAGGCAACTCGTAGTTTTTTGGAAGCTTGGATCCCCTTTAAATGAAAGTGATTTTCGCCAGTCTCTGCTTAGGTCTACATCAACAGCAAACAAACCATAGAGATAGAACTTGAAACTGCTTTATTGTTTCAATTTTCAAAGAGCTAGCACAAACCATGTTTTATTTAGAGTTCCAAATACATGTATCCCTATAGGAAAAAACAGAGTGAAACCTAAAAATGAAAACGGTTACTGCAAACGAACGGTTTAACCTAGAAGAACGAAATTTGGTGAGCCAAGTGGTTTTGGTGTATTGATCATTACCTGAAAGAATCATCAAGATTGGGGGAAAAAATGTTTGCTGAGATTTCAGGCAACTCGTAATTTTTTGGAAGCTTGGAACCCCTTTAAATGAAAGTGATTTTCGCCAGTCTCTCCTTAGGGCTACATCAACAGCAAACAAACCATAGAGATAGAACTTGAAACTGCTTTATTGTGTCAAGTTTCAAAGAGCTAGCACAAACCGTGTTTGATTTAGAGTTCCAAATACATGTATCCCTATAGTAGAAAACAGAGTAAAACCTAAAAATGAAAACGGTTACTCCAATCGAACGGTTTAACCTAGAAGAACGAAATTTGGTGAGCCAAGTGGTTTTGGTATACTGATCATTACCTGAAAGAATCATCAAGATTGGGTGAAAAATGTTTGCTGAGATTTCAGGCAACTCGTAGTTTTTTGGAAGCTTGGCAAAGCCTTTAAATGAAAGTGATTTTCGCCAGTCTCTGCTTAGGCCTACATCAACAGCAAACAAACCATAGAGATAGAACTTGAAACTGCTTTATTGTGTCAAGTTTCAAAGAGCTAGAACAAACCGTGTTTGATTTAGAGTTCCAAATACATGTATCCCTATAGGAGAAAACAGAGTGAAACCTAAAAATGAAAATGGTTACTGCAAACGAACGTTTAACCTAGAAGAACGAAATTTGGTGAGCCAAGTGGTCTTGGTGTACTGATCATTACCTGAAAGAATCATCAAGATTGGGTGAAAAAATGTTTGCTGAGATTTCAGGCAACTCGTCGTTTTTTGGAAGCTTGGAACCCCTTTAAATGAAAGTGATTTTCGCCAGTCTCTGCTTAGGGCTACATCAACAGCAAACAAACCATAGAGATAGAACTTGAAACTGCTTTATTGTGTCAAGTTTCAAAGAGCTAGCACAAACCGTGTTTGATTTAGAGTTCCAAATACATGTATCCCTATAGGAGAAAACAGAGTGAAACCTAAAAATGAAAACTGTTACTCCAAACGAACGGTTTAACCTAGAAGAACGAAATTTGGTGAGCCAAGTGGTTTTGGTGTACTGATCTTTACCTGAAAGAATCAAAAGATTGGGTGAAAAAATGATTGCTGAGATTTCAGGCAACTCGTAGTTTTTTGGAAGCTTGGAACCTTTTTAAATGAAAGTGATTTTCGCCAGTCTCTTGTTAGGGCTACATCAACAGCAAACAAACCATAGAGATAGAACTTGAAACTGCTTTATTGTGTCAAGTTTCAAAGAGCTAGCACAAACCGTGTTTGATTTAGAGTTCCAAATACATGTATTCCTATAGGAGAAAACAGAGTGAAACCTAAAAATGAAAACGGTTACTGCAAACGAACGGTTTAACCTAGAAGAACGAAATTTGGTGAGCCAAGTTGTTTTGGTGTACTGATAATGACCTGAAAGAATCATCAAGATTGGGTGAAAAAATGTTTGCTGAGATTTCAGGCAACTCGTAGTTTTTTGGAAGCTTGGAACCCCTTTCCATGAAAGTGATTTTCGCCAGTCTTCCTCTTAGGGCTACATCAACAGCAAACAAACCATAGAGATAGAACTTGAAACTGCTTTATTGTGTCAAGTTTCAAAGAGCTAGCACAAACCGTGTTTGATTTAGAGTTCCAAATACATGTATCCCTATAGGAGAAAACAGGGTGAAACCTAAAAATGAAAACGGTTACTGCAAACGAACGATTTAACCTAGAAGAACAAAATTTGGTGAGCCAAGTGGTTTTGGTGTACTGATCATTACCTGAAAGCATTATCAAGATTCGGTGAAAAATGTCTGCTGAGATTTCAGGCAACTCATAGTTTTTGGAAGCTTGGAACCCCTTTAAATGAAAGTGATTTTCGCCAGTCTCTGCTTAGGGCTACAGCAATAGCAAACAAACCATAGAGATAGAACTTGAAACTGCTTTATTGTGTCAAGTTTCAAAGAGCTAGCACAAACCGTGTTTGATTTAGTGTTCCAAATACATGTATCCCTATAGGAGAAACCAGAGTGAAACCTAAAAATGAAAACGGTTACTGCAAACGAACGGTTTAACCTAGAAGAACGAAATTGGGTGAGCCAAGTGGTTTTGGTGTAGTGATCATTACCTGAAAGAATCATCAAGATTGGGTGAAAAAATGTTTGCTGAGATTTCAGGCAACTCGTCGTTTTTGGAAGCTTGGAACCCCTTTAAATGAAAGTGATTTTCGCCAGTCTCTGCTTAGGGCTACATCAACAGCAAACAAACCATAGAGATAGAAACTGCTTTATTGTGTCAAGTTTCAAAGAGCTAGCACAAACCGTGTTTGATTTAGAGTTCCAAATACATGTATCCCTATAGGAGAAAAAAAAGTGAAACCTAAAAATGAAAACGGTTACTGCAAACGAACGGTTTAACCTAGAAGAACGAAATTTGGTGAGCCAAGTGGTTTTGGTGTACTGATCTTTACCTGAAAGAATCATCAAGATTGGGTGAAAAAATGTTTGCTGAGATTTCAGGCAACTCGTAGTTTTTTGGAAGCTTGGAACCCCTTTAAATGAAAGTGATTTTCGCCAGTCTCTGCTTAGGGCTAAATTAACAGCAAAAAAACCATAGAGATAGAACTTGAAACTGCTTTATTGTGTCAAGTTTCAAAGAGCTAGCACAAACCGTGTTTGATTTAGAGTTCCAAATACATGTATCCCTCTAGGAGAAAACAGAGTGAAACCTAAAAATGAAAACGGTTACTGCAAACAAACGGTTTAATCTAGAAGAACGAAATTTGGTGAGTCAAGTGGTTTTGGTGTACTGATCATTACCTGAAAGAATCATCAAGATTGGGTGAAAAAGTGTGTGCTGAGATTTCAGGCAACTCGTAGTTTTTTAGAAGCTTGGAACCCCTTTAAATGAAAGTGATTTTCGCCAGTCTCTGCTTAGGGCTACATCAACAGCAAACAAACTATAGAGATAGAACATGAAACTGCTTTATTGTGTCAAGTTTCAAAGAGCTAGCACAAACCGTGTTTGATTTAGAGTTCCAAATACATGTATCCCTATAGGAGAAAACAGAGTGAAACCTAAAAATGAAAACGGTTACTGCAAACGAACGGTTTAACCTAGAAGAACGAAATTTGTTGACCAAGTGGTTTTGGTGTACTGATCATTACCTGAAAGAATCATCAAGATTGGGGGAAAAAATGTTTGCTGAGATTTCAGGCAACTCGTAGTTTTTTGGAAGCTTGGCAACCCCTTTCCATGAATGTGATTTTCGCCAGTCTCTGGTTAGGGCTACATCAACAGCAAACAAACCAGAGAGATAGAACTTGAAACTGCTTTATTGTGTCAAATTTCAAAGAGCTAGCACAAACCATGTTTGATTTAGAGTTCCAAATACATGTATCCCTATAAAAGAAAACAGAGTGAAACCTAAAAATGAAAACGGTTACTCCAAACGAACGGTTTAACCTAGAAGAACGAAATTTGGTGAGCCAAGTGGTTTTGGAGTACTGATCATGACCTGAAAGAATCATCAAGATTGGGTGAAAAAATGTTTGCTGAGATTTCAGGCAACTCGTAGTTTTTGGAAGCTTGGATCCCCTTTAAATGAAAGTGATTTTCGCCAGTCTCTGCTTAGGGCTACATCAACAGCAAACAAACCATAGAGATAGAACTTGAAACTGCTTTATTGTGTCAATTTTCAAAGAGCTAGCACAAACCATGTTTTATTTAGAGTTCCAAATACATGTATCCCTATAGGAAAAAACAGAGTGAAACCTAAAAATGAAAACGGTTACTGCAAACGAACGGTTAAACCTAGAAGAACGAAATTTGGTGAGCCAAGTGGTTTTGGTGTATTGATCATTACCTGAAAGAATCATCAAGATTGGGTGAAAAAATGTTTGCTGAGATTTCAGGCAACTCGTAATTTTTTGGAAGCTAGGAACCCCTTTAAATGAAAGTGATTTTCGCCAGTCTCTGCTTAGGGCTACATCAACAGCAAAGAAACCATAGAGATAGAACTTGAAACTGCTTTATTGTGTCAATTTTCAAAGAGCTAGCACAAACCGTGTTTGATTTAGAGTTCCAAATACATGTATCCCTATAGTAGAAAACAGAGTAAAACCTAAAAATGAAAACGGTTACTGCAAACGAACGGTTTAACCTAGAAGAACGAAATTTGGTGAGCCAAGTGGTTTTGGTATACTGATCATTACCTGAAAGAATCATCAAGACTGGGTGAAAAAATGTTTGCTGAGATTTCAGGCAACTCGTAGTTTTTGAAGCTTGGAACCCCTTTAAATTAAAGTGATTTTTGCCAGTCTCTGCTTAGGGCTACATCAACAGCAAACAAACCATAGAGATAGAACTTGAAACTGCTTTATTGTGTCAAGTTTCAAAGAGCTAGCACAAACCGTGTTTGATTTAGAGTTCCAAATACATGTATCCCTATAGGAGAAAACAGAGTGAAACCTAAAAATGAAAACGGTTACTGCAAAGGAACGGTTTAACCTAGAAGAACGAAATTTGGTGAGCCAAGTGGTCTTGGTGTACTGATCATTACCTGAAAGAATCATCAAGATTGGGTGAAAAAATGTTTGCTGAGATTTCAGGCAACTCGTAGTTTTTTGGAAGCTTGGAACTCCTTTAAATGAAAGTGATTTTCGCCAGTCTCTGCTTAGGGCTACATCAACAGCAAACAAACCATAGAGATAGAACTTGAAACTGCTTTATTGTGTCAAGTTTCAAAGAGCTAGCACAAACCGTGTTTGATTTAGAGTTCCAAATACATGTATCCCTATAGGAGAAAACAGAGTGAAACCTAAAAAGAAAACTGTTACTCCAAACGAACGGTTTAACCTAGAAGAACGAAATTTGGTGAGCCAAGTGGTTTTGGTGTACTGATCTTTACCTGAAAGAATCAAAAGATTGGGTGAAAAAATGATTTGCTGAGATTTCAGGCAACTCGTAGTTTTTTGGAAGCTTGGAACCTTTTTAAATGAAAGTGATTTTCGCCAGTCTCTTGTTAGGGCTACATCAACAGCAAACAAACCATAGAGATAGAACTTGAAACTGCTTTATTGTGTCAAGTTTCAAAGAGCTAGCACAAACCGTGTTTGATTTAGAGTTCCAAATACATGTATCCCTGTAGGAGAAAAAAGAGTGAAACCTAAAAATGAAAACGGTTACTGCAAACGAACGATTTAACCTAGAAGAACGAAATTTGGTGAGCCAAGTGGTTTTGATGTACTGATCATTACCTGAAAGAATCATCAAGATTGGGTGAAAAAATGTTTGCTGAGATTTCAGGCAACTCGAAGTTTTTTGAAGCTTTGAACCACTTTAAATGAATGTGATTTTCGCCAGTCTCTGCTTAGGGCTACATCAACAGCAAACAAACCATAGAGATAGAACTTGAAACTGCTTTATTGTGTCAAGTTTCAAAGAGCTAGCACAAACCGTGTTTGATTTAGAGTACCAAATACATATATCCCTATAGAAGAAAACAGAGTGAAAACTAAAAATGAAAACGGTTACTGCAAACAAACGGTTTAACCTAGAACAACGAAATTTGGTGAGCCAAGTGGTTTTGGTGTACTGATCATTTCCTGAAAGAATCATAAAGATTGGGTAAAAAAATGTTTGCTGAGATTTCAGGAAACTTGTAGTTTTTTGGAAGCTTGGCAACCTTTTCCATGAAAGTGATTTTCGCCAGTCTCTGCTTAGGCTACATCAACAGCAAACAAACCATAGAGATAGAACGTGAAACTGCTTTATTGTGTCAAGTTTCAAAGAGCTAGCACAAACCGTGTTTGATTTAGAGTTCCAAATACATGTATCCTATAGGAGAAAAAAGAGTGAAACCTAAAAATTAAAACGGTTACTGCAAACGAACGGTTTAACCTAGAAGAACGAAATTTGGTGAGCCAAGTGGTTTTGGTGTACTGATCATTACCTGAAAGAATCATCAAGATTGGGTGAAAAAATGTTTGCTGAGATTTCAGGCAACTCGTAGTTTTTTGGAAGCTTTGAACCACTTTAAATGAAAGTGATTTTCACCAGTCTCTGCTTAGGGCTACATCAACAGCAAACAAACCATTGAGATAGAACTTGAAAATGCTTTATTGTGTCAAGTTTCAAAGAGCTAGCACAAACCGTGTTTGATTTAGAGTTCCAAATACATGTATCCCTATAGGAGAAAACAGAGTGAAACCTAAAAATGAAAACGGTTACTGCAAACGAACGGTTTAACCTAGAAGAACGAAATTTGGTGAGCCAAGTGGTTTTGGTGTACTGATCATTACCTGAAAGAATCATCAAGATTGGGTGAAAAAATGTTTGCTGAGATTTCAGGTAACTCGTAGTTTTTTGGAAGCTTGGAACCCCTTTAAATGAAAGTGATTTTCACCAGTCTCTGCTTAGGGCTACATCAACAGCAAACAAACCATAGAGATAGAACTTGAAACTGCTTTATTGTGTCAAGTTTCAAAGAGCTAGCACAAACCGTGTTTGATTTAGTGTTCCAAATACATGTATCCCTATAGGAGAAAACAGAGTGAAACCTAAAAATGAAAACGGTTACTGCAAACGAACGGTTTAACCTAGAAGAACGAAATTTGTTGAGCCAAGTGGTTTTGGTGTACTGATCATTACCTGAAAGAATCATCAAGATTGGGTGAAAAAATGTTTGCTGAGATTTCAGGCAACTCGTAGTTTTTTGGAAGCTTGGAACCCCTTTAAATGAAAGTGATTTTCGCCAGTCTCTGCTCTGGGCTACATCAACAGCAAACAAACCATAGAGATAGAACTTGAAACTGCTTTATTGTGTCAAATTTCAAAGAGCTAGCACAAACCGTGTTTGATTTAGAGTTCCAAATACATGTATCCCTATAGGAGAAAACAGAGTGAAACCTAAAAATGTAAACGGTTACTGCAAACGAACGGTTTAACCTAGAAGAACGAAATTTGGTGAGCCAAGTGGTTTTGGTGTACTGATCATTACCTGAAAGAATCATCAAGATTGGGTGAAAAAATGTTTGCTGAGATTTCAGGACACTCGTACTTTTTTGGAAGCTTGGTAACCCCTTTCCATGAAAGTGATTTTCGCCAGTCTCTGTTTAGGGCTACATCAACAGCAAACAAACCATAGAGATAGAAGTTAAAACTGCTTTATTGTGTCACGTTTCAAAGAGCTAGCACAAACTGTGTTTGATTTAGAGTTCCAAATACATGTATCCATATAGGAGAAACCAGAGTGAAACCTAAAAATGAAAACAGTTACTGCAAACGAACGGTTTAACCTAGAAGAACGAAATTTGGTGAGCCAAGTGGTTTTTGGTGTACTGATCATTACCTGAAAGAATCATCAAGATTGGGTGAAAAAACGTTTGCTGAGATTTCAGGCAACTCGAAGTTTTTTGGAAGCTTGGCAACCCTTTTCCATGAAAGTGATTTTTGCCAGTCTCTTATTAGGGCTACATCAACAGCAAACAATCCGTAGAGATAGAACTTGAAACTGCTTTATTGTGTCAAATTTCAGAGAGCTAGCACAAACCGTGTTTGATTTAGAGTTCCAAATTCATGTATCCCTATAGGAGAAAACAGAGTGAAACCTAAAATTGAAAACGGTTACTGCAAATGAACGCTTAACCTAGAAGAACAAAATTTGGTGAGCCAAGTGGTTTTGGTGTACTGATCATTACCTGAAAGAATCATAAAGATTGGGTAAAAAAATGTTTGCTGAGATTTCAGGCAACTCGTAGTTTTTTGGAAGTTTGGCAACCCTTTTCCCATGAAAGTGTTTTTCGCCAGTCTCTGCTTAGGGCTACATCAACAGCAAACAAACCATAGAGATAGAACTTGAAACTGCTTTATTGTGTCAAGTTTCAAAGAGCTAGCACAAACCGGGTTTGATTTAGAGTTCCAAATACATGTATCCGTATAGGAGAAAACAGAGTGAAACCTAAAAATGAAAACGGTTACTGCAAACGAACGGTTTAACCTAGAAGAACGAAATTTGGTGAGCCAAGTGGTTTTGGTGTACTGATCATTACCTGAAAGAATCATCAAGATTGGGTGAAAAAATGTTTGCTGAGATTTCAGGCAACTCGTAGTTTTTTGGAAGCTTGGCAACCCCTTTTTATGAAAGTGATTTTCGCAAGTCTCTGCTTAGGGCTACATCAACAGCAAAAATAACCATAGAGATAGAACTTGAAACTGCTTTATTGTATCAAGTTTCAAAGAGCTAGCACAAACCGTGTTTGATTTAGAATTCCAAATACATGTATCCCTATAGGAGAAAACAGAGTGAAACCTAAAAATGAAAACCGTTACTGCAAACGAACGTTTAACCTAGAAGAACGAAATTTGGTGAGCCAAGTGGTTTTGGTGTACTGGATCATTACCTGAAAGAATCATCAAGATTGGGTGAAAAAATGTTTGCTGAGATTTCAGGCAAGTCGTAGTTTTTTGGAAGCTTTGAACCCCTTTAAATATAAGTGATTTTCGCCAGTCTCTGCTTAGGGCTACATCAACAGCAAACAAACCATAGAGATAGAACTTGAAACTGCTTTATTGTGTCAAGTTTCAAAGAGCTAGCACAAACCGTGTTTGATTTAGAGTTCCAAATACATGTATCCCTATAGGAGAAAACAGAGTGAAACCTAAAAATGAAAACGGTTACTGCAAACGAACGGTTTAACCTAGAAGAACGAAATTTGTGAGCCAAGTTGCTTTGGTGTACTGATCATTACCTGAAAGAATCATCAAGATTGGGTGAAAAAATGTTTGCTGAGATTTCAGGCAACTCGTAGTTTTTTGGAAGCTTGGAACCCCTTTAAATGAAAGTGATTTTCGCCAGTCTCTGCTTAGGGCTACATCAACAGCAAACAATCCATAAAGATAGAACTTGAAACTGCTTTATTGTGTCAAGTTTCAAAGAGCTAGCACAAACCGTGTTTGATTTAGAGTTCCAAATACATGTATCCCTATAGGAGTAAACAGAGTGAAACCTAAAAATGAAAACGGTTACTGCAAACAAACGGTTTAACCTAGAAGAACGAAATGTGTTGACCAAGTGGTTTTGGTGTACTGATCATTGCCAGAAAGAATCATCAAGATTGGGTGAAAAAATGTTTGAAGAGATTTCAGGCAACTCGTAGTTTGTTGGAAGCTTGGCAACCCCTTTCCATGAAAGTGATTTTCGCCAGTCTCTGCTTAGGCTACATCAACAGCAAACAAACCATAGAGATAGAACTTGAAACTGCTTTATTGTGTCAAGTTTTCAAAGAGCTAGCACAAACCGTGTTTGATTTAGAGTTGCAAATACATGTATCCCTATAAGAGAAAACAGAGTGAAACCTAAAAATGAAAACGGTTTCTGCAAACGAACGGTTTAACCTAGAAGAACGTAATTGGGTGAGCCAAGTGGTTTTGGTGTACTGATCATTACCTGAAAGAATCATCAAGATTGGGTGAAAAAATGTTTGCTGAGATTCAGGCAACTCGTAGTTTTTGGAAGCTTGGCAACCCCTTTCCATGAAAGTGATTTTCGCCAGTCTCTGCTTAGGGCTACATCAACAGCAAACAAACCATAAAGATAGAACTTGAAACTGCTTTATTGTGTCAAGTTTCAAAGAGCTAGCACAAACCGTGTTTGATTTAGAGTTCCAAATACATGTATCCCTATAGGAGAAAACAGAGTGAAACCTAAAAATGAAAACGGTTACTGCAAACGAACGGTTTAACCTAGAAGAACGAAATTTGGTGAGCCAAGTGGTTTTGGTGTACTGATCATTACCTGAAAGAATCATCAAGATTGGGTGAAAAAATGTTTGCTGAGATTTCAGGCAACTCGTAGTTTTTTGGAAGCTTGGCAACCCTTTCCATGAAAGTGATTTTCGCCAGTCTCTGCTTAGGGCTACATCAACAGCAAACAAACCATAGAGATAGAACTTGAAACTGCTTTAGTGTCAAGTTTCAAAGAGCTAGCACAAACCGTGTTTGATTTAGAGTTCCAAATACATGTATCCCTATAGGAGAAAACAGAGTGAAACCTAAAAATGAAAACGGTTACTGCAAACGAACGGTTTAACCTAGAAGAACGAAATTTGGTGAGCCAAGTGGTTTTGGTGTACTGATCATTACCTGAAAGAATCATCAAGATTGGGTGAAAAAATATTTGCTGAGATTTTAGGCAACTCGTAATTTTTTGGAAGCTTGGCAACCCCTTTCGATGAAAGTGATTTGCGCCAGTCTCTGCTTAGGGCTACATCAACAGCAAACAAACCATAGAGAAAGAACTTGAAACTGCTTTATTGTGTCAAGTTTCAAAGAGCTAGCACAACCGTGTTTGATTTAGAGTTCCAAATACATGTATCCCTATAGGAGAAAACAGAGTGAAACCTAAAAATGAAAACGGTTACTGCAAACAAACGGTTTAACCTAGAAGAACGAAATTTGGTGAGCCAAGTGGTTTTGGTGTACTGATCATTACCAGAAAGAATCATCAAGATTGGGTGAAAAAATGTTTGCTGAGATTTCAGGCAACTCGTAGTTTTTTGGAAGCTTGGCAACCCCTTTCCATGAAAGTGATTTTCGCCAGTCTCTGCTTAGGGCTACATCAACAGCAAACAAACCATAGAGATAGAACTTGAAACTGCTTTATTGTGTCAAGTTTCAAAGAGCTAGCACAAACCGTGTTTGATTTAGAGTTCCAAATACATGTATCCCTATAGGAGAAAACAGAGTGAAACCTAAAAATGAAAACGGTTACTGCAAACGAACGGTTTAACCTAGAAGAACGTAATTGGGTTAGCCAAGTGGTTTTGGTGTACTGATCATTACCTGAAAGAATCATCAATATTGGGTGAAAAATGTTTGCTGATAATTCAGGCAACTCGTAGTTTTTTGGGAAGCTGGGCAACCCCTTTCCATGAAAGTGATTTTTGCCAGTCTCTGCTTAGGGCTACGTCAACAGCAAACAAACCATAGAGATAGAACTTGAAACTGCTTTATTGTGTCAAATTTCTAAGAGCTATAAAAAACCGTGTTTGATTTAGAGTTCCAAATACATGTATCCCTATAGGAAGAAAAGAGAGGGAAACCTAAAAATGAAAACGGTTACTGCAAACGAACGGTTTAACCTAGAAGAGCGAAATTTGGTGAGCCAAGTGGTTTTGGTGTACTGATCATTACCTGAAAGAATCATCAAGATTGGGTGAAAAAATGTTTGCTGAGATTTCAGGCAACTCGTAGTTTTTGGAAGCTTGGCAACCCCTTTCCATGAAAGTGATTTTCGCCAGTCTCTGCTTAGGGCTACATCAACAGCAAACAAACCATAGAGATAGAACTTGAAACTGCTTTATTGTGTAAAGTTTCAAAGAGCTAGCACAAACCGTGTTTGATTTAGAGTTCAAATACATGTATCCCTATAGGAGAAA
>NW_027523928.1:0-38774 GCF_052094955.1 Ictidomys tridecemlineatus | reverse complement strand
TCAATGCCTCTGTTTGCCATTCATCCCATTCTACCTTTTATCTATCTTTAAAATATCCAAAGCAAAATTGTCCAATATTGTTGTACTCGATTTAGTTGTTTGCCTTGTAATCTTAATTTCCTAACATGAAATTAAGTTAATATCTCCCTTTTTATTGAACATAGAAACCTTCCATTTTATTTACTATCATAAATATTGGAATAGAAGCTTTCATACATATGATTCTGTGATTATCTCTGATTATTTCTTAAAAGTAAAATTATAAGTCACCTGCTTTTAAATACATTGATCTATTTTTTTCAGTAGAAACTTTTATTTTTTTAAGTTTTATAAGATACAAGAATTTTGACAAATGATATATACTTAGGTATTTTTCTTCTTTTGTATTATAAGATTTACCTCACCAAACATTACATTTCCTGAAAAATAAATGATTGATACAATTACTGATTTTCTATCATGTTTCCCATGCTAATCCTTGATCCATTGTTTTAAACTAAAATTTCTGATTCTTTTTCAATCTTAAATGAAAAATATTATAGTAAAACAGTAGGCTCTTGGTCCAGATAGATGTGGATTGAAATCCATCTGTTGTTTACTAGATGTTGTTTGTAAAAAAGTCAGCTCATCTCTATTCCTCAGTTTGTTCCTTGCTTAGGATATTAATGATGTCTATTTCGCAACTGCAGAAAAAAGTTTTTAGATAATATACGCTAAGTGTCTGGCACATTACATTCACTCAATGCCTTTTATCAAGTTAGAAAAATGTCTATCTATTTTTTACTAGTAGTTTTTATTTTGGTGTATGTGTGCTGGGTTTTGAATTCAGAGCCTTATGCATACTAAGCATGCACTCTACCACTGGACTTTGCCCCTAGTTTCATTTAGTTATAGTTTTTATCATAAATAGATAATAAATTTTCTTATTTTCTCTGCATCTATTGAAAAGATATATATATTTTTTCTTATTTAGTCTGTTACTATGGAAATTCGGTTAATTGAATTTTTGAATATTGAAACAGCCTTGCATTCTGGGATTGATCTCAATTGACTGTAATGTTATCCTTATTCTATATGGCTGATTTCAGTTTGTTCATATTGTTCCTTGCTTGATTTTGTGTATTCTATTTTCGCTGTTCTCCAGAAATAATCTATTTCTTGAAGAATTCTCAGCTGTATTCTACTGTTATTTTCAGTCAATGCATGTTAGTGGACTAGTGGGAAACAGAGAAGGATTTATGATGTTTCCAGGAAGCCCTGCCTTAGGTACTGTAAACTCAGTCACAGGGATATGGCCTTCACAGTGACCCACTTTCTAGCAATATGGCTGAGCCTAGTTCTTATTCCTCCCAACGTTAGACATTTCGGCCTGTTTCTTTCCATAGCTACAAAGGTTTTTCCTTTTAGTGTCCTAATGTAACAGTTTCTGTTACTCTTGCCCCTGAAAATTACAGCTTTTGTTCTATGCAAAAAATCAGGAAATAAGTCTGGGAGGAGTTTTGGCTGCTATTGCTGCTCTTTGTCCCTCCACCGATCCAAGAAATGATACCGTTAAAGACTCTTTCTCAGAATACTTCCCTATCTTCCTGGGAGCATTTGGTGGAATCCATGGAGAAAAAGAAAAAAATACAAACATCTTATGTCTATAGCCCTCTGGGTCTTAATGGTCTTAAACCAGTCTATACTCTCTTTTAGCAATCCATTAACTATTGTTTATTTGAGTTTTTTTAAATAAATAAACTCCTATATATCTAGTGGGTTCTCCCATAGTGAAAAAAAATGCCTGGGATTATTTTGGTTGCTTATCTCTCCCCAGACTTTGGTTAGTTGTTTGCCTTATAATCTTCATCCCTAATAAAGTCAAGGAAAGTCATTAATTTGCATTTTCTTCTGCTCTTTTTGGTTATTATAATGATGAAAACAACATTCTTTCTAGCCATTTCGATAGATACTCAAGGTGAAATTTGAAGTCTATACACTTACTTTTCAAAAATATTAGTAATTTCTAATTTAGTTAAATATGTAGTTATTCTATTCAAAACAATTTGTTTCCTAGCATATTTCCGAGGAAATTAATGCACAGTTCTCAGAAATTCTTGTGTAAAAATTCATAATAACTCAAACAAATATTATGCATTCAGCAGAAAGACAGAAGACAAATCATGGTTTATCATGCAGTGGAATAATTCAGTTACTATAGAAACACAAATACTGGAACATTAATAACATTGACAAATCTAAAAAAAATTTCTGTGTGAAAGAAAACCAGATACAAAATATATACTGTATGTTTCCTTTAAATAAACTTCAAAAATTAGAAAACAGCTATAATGGTCAAGCAATGGTGGTCTTTTTTTTTCTTTTTTTTTTTTTTGAGCTCAGGGGTGATATCAGTTGAAGCATTAAGGAATTTTCTAAAGTGATGGAAAGGTTTTATATCTTGATTTTTGGTAGTTCATATATATGTAAAATATTATAAACCTGTACACTTTAGATCTGTGCATTCTTTGAGTACAAATTATAGTTTAATTTTTAAAAATAGCCTTATTTTAAAAATAAGTAATTAATGGGGAAGACTGGTACCTGCCTGTAATCCCAGGCACTTGGGAGACTAAGGCAGGAGGATCATAAATTTGAAAATCTGCAAGGCCCCCCGCCCCAAATAATTGAAAGGGCTGGGGATATAGCTTCATGGTAGAGTGCCACTGGGTTCAATCCCCAGTACTGCAGTAAGTAAGTAAGTAAGTAAGTAAGTAAGTAAATTGATAAATAGAAGTGAAAGCATTTTTTCAATATAATTTTCAACTCAGGATTGGTTGGAACCACATCTATATATTTTTTTAGGTTCTAAGGGGTTAAGTATTTTCTCCCATTTTTTTGCATTTCTCTACTTTTTTTTTTAACCACAGTGATAGTCCAGGACATATCACATTTTACAAGTGACATCAGTTGTTTCCTGATCACGATCTGTTTGAAGCAGTGAATGTGATTGGAGGGTGCATTCTGTCTGTATCACAGATACAAAGCCTTGCTCACCATGATGGATGGGCGTGTGCATGTGTGTGTGTGTGTGTGTGTGTGTGTGAGTGTGTGTGTGTGTGTGTGTGTGTGTGTTATTTGTTGTGAGGTTGGTCTTCACTGAGAACACTGTCTTATAATTAGTGGGATGGCAAGTTGGCATCTCAGGCAACATTGATGGCAGAAATCTCAAAGAATATAGCAGGAATCTGCCATCTAAGGCTCAGCAAGCTCAGAACACTTGGTTATCTTAATTGCTATAAATGGAAAGACCCTCACTATTGAGCTTCTCTGAGAGCTGCATCACACTGGGGTGGAAGAAGGGAGCCCATTTCCATAGAGTACCCTGTTCCTATGGAGACTCTAGCTAGGCTTCAAGGGGCTGGTGGGATAGTACCAGTGGATGCTGGCAAGCCCTGGGTCATTCTGAGGAGCCTGCTACTTCAGGAAAGGTGGCAGGGTGGTGTACAATTTTTTTGATATGTTTTTGTATCCGATTTGCCAGAATTTTATTGAGGATTTTTGCATCTAGGTTCATTAGAGATATTGGTCTGTAGTTTTCTTTCTTTGAAGTGTCTTTGTCTGGTTTCGGAATCAGGGTGATGTTGGCCTCGTAGAATGAATTTGGAAGTTCTCCCTCTTTTTCTATTTCCTGAAATAGCTTGAAAAGTATTGGTATTAGTTCCTCTTTAAAGGTTTTGTAAAACTCTGCTGTAAACCCATCCGGTCCTGGGCTTTTCTTAGATGGTAATCTTTTGATGGTTTCTTCTATTTCCTCAATTGATATTGGTCTGTTTAGGTTGTCTATATCCTCCTGACTCAATCTGGGCAGATTATATGACTTGAGAAATTTATCGATGCCTTCACTATCTTCTATTTTATTGGAGTATAGGGATTCAAAATAATTTCTGATTATCTTCTGTATTTCTGAAGTGTCTGTCGTGATCTTGCCTTTTTCATCCCTTATGCTAGTAATTTGAGTTCTCTCTCTTCTTCTCTTCGCTAGCATGGCTAAGGGTCTGTCAATTTTATTTATCTTTTCGAAGAACCAACTTTTCGTTTTGTCAATTTTTTCAATTGTTTCTTTTTGTTTCGATGTCATTAATTTCAGCTCTGATTTTAATTATTTCTTGCCTTCTACTTCTTTTGCTGTTGTTTTGCTCTTCTTTTTCTAGAATTTTGAGATGAAGTATGAGATCGTTTATTTGTTGGTTTTTTCTTTTTTTAAGGAATGAACTCCAAGCAATGAATTTTCCTCTTAGAACTGCTTTCAATGTGTCCCATAGATTCCGATATGTTGTGTCTGTGTTTTCATTAAACTCTAAGAATTTTTTAATTTCCTCCTTGATGTCTTCTAAAACCCATTGATCATTCAGTAACCTATTGTTCATTCTCCAAGTGATGCATGATTTTTCCTTGCTTCTTTTATGGTTGATTTTTAGTTTCATTCCATTATGATCAGATAAGATGCATGGTATTATCTCCGCTCCTTTATATTGTCTAAGAGTTGCCCTGTGACATAATATATGATCTATTTTTGAGAAGGATCCATGTGCTGCTGAGAAAAAAGTGTAGCTGCTTGATGTTGGGTGGTATATTCTATATATGTCAATTAAGTCTAAGTTGTTAATTGTGTTATTGAGTTCTATAGTTTCCTTACTCAACTTTTGTTTGGAAGATCTGTCCAGTGGTGAGAGAGGTGTGTTGAAGTCTCCCATGATTATTGTATGGTGGTCTATTAGACTCTTGAACTTGAGAAGAGTTTGCTTGATGAACGCAGCAGCACCGTTATTTGGGGCATATATATTTATGATTGTTATGTCTTGTTGGTGTATGGTTCCCTTGAGCAGTATGTAGTGTCCTTCTTTATCCCTTTTGATTAACTTTGGTTTGAAATCTATTTTATTTGATATGAGTATGGACACTCCTGCTTGTTTCCGCAGTCCATATGAGTGATATGATTTTTCCCAACCTTTCACCTTCAGTCTATGTATATCCTTTCCTATCAAATGCGTCTCCTGTAGGCAGCATATTGTTGGATCTTGTTTTGTGATCCATTCAACTAGCCTGTGTCTCTTAATTGGTGAGTTTAAGCCATTAACATTTTAGGGTTATTATCGAGATATGGTTTGTTCTTCCAGCCATATTTGTTTATTAATGCTGTTAAACCTGATTTGTTTTTCTCTTTGATTTTCCCCCCCTTTACTGTCCTACCTCCCACTGTTGGTTTTCATTGTTGTTTTCCATTTCCTCTTCCTGTAGTGTTTTGCCAAGGATTTTTTGAAGAGATGGTTTTCTAGCTGCAAATTCTTTTAACTTTTGTTTATCATGGAATGTTTTAATTTCATCTTCCATCCTGAAGCTTAATTTCGCCGGATACACGATTCTTGGTTGGAACCCATTTTCTTTTAGCGTTTGAAATATGTTATTCCAGGATCTTCTAGCTTTTAGAGTCTGTGTTGAGAGATCAGCTGTTTTCCTGATTGGTTTACCCCTAAATGTAATCTGCTTCCTTTCTCTTGTAGCTTTTAAAATTCTCTCCTTATTCTGTATGTTGGACATCTTCATTATAATGTGTCTAGGTGTGGATCTCTTATGATTTTGCACATTCGGCGTCCTGTAGGCTTCTAGGATTTGGGGTTCTGTCTCATTCTTCAAGTCTGGGAAGTTTTCTCGTATTATTTCACTGAATAAATTGTCTATTCCTTTGGTTTGGAGCTCTGTGCCTTCCTGTATCCCAATGACTCTTAAGTTTGGTCTTTTGATATTATCCCATATTTCTTGGATGTTCTGCTCATGGTTTCTTAGCAGACTTGCTGAGCTGTCTATGCTCTTTTCAAGTTGAAATACTCTGTCTTCATTGTCTGATGTTCTATCTTCTAAGTGATCCACTCTGCTGGTAGTTTTCTCAATTGAGTTTTTAAGTTGGTTTATTGCTTCCTGCATTTCGAGGATTTCTATTTGTTTGTTTTTTATTTCCTCTATCTCCCTGTGAAATTGATCTTTTACTTCCTGGATTTGTTTATGAAGTTCCTTGTCAATGTGATCTTTCATTGTCTGATTTTGCTGTCTCATGTCTTCCTTGAGACTCCAGATCATCTGAAGCATGTATATCCTGACCTCTCTGTCTGACATTCCATCTGTTGCAGCTATTACCTCTTCTAGAGTTGAGTTGACCTGCATTGCCTGTGGTCCTTTCTTTCCTTGTCTTTTCATACTGCTGGCGTTTCTTTCTGCTTGGTGAAACTGTTGTGTTTTTGAAATTTTCCCTCTATTTATTTATATTGCTCTTGTATAGTTGAAAAGTCTCCCTTGCAGGACAGATGGTGGCTGTGACCCTCCACCAATTGGTGCGATCTGTCTACCACGCTGGCGGGCCCTAGGTCTGCTCTGCTGGCCGGTCGAGGTCCGCCTACCCAGCAGGCGCGAGGGCACCTCTGTCTCTCCGTAGGTTGCTGGGCCTAACCTCCCGATGGGTCCCCGGTATGCCTACCTTGCAGGCACTGGGGGTGGGGCCGGCTCCAGCCCGGAACAAGCCGCTGGGCCTGATCTGCCGCTGGTCACAGTCCCGCCTACCTTGCAGGCACTGGGAAAGGGGACGGGCCTGCCCCACAGAAGGCCGCTGGTGGGTCGCAGGACCCCGTTCCCTGCAGGCGCGTGTGTCAGCTCTGTCTCTTCGCGGATTGCTGGGCCTGACCTGCCTATGGGTCACCGATTCTCCTACCTTGCAGGCACTGGGGGTGGGGCCGGCTCTGGCCCCAACCATCCGCTGGGCCTGCTCTGCCGGTGGTCACAGTCCCGCCTACCTTGCAGGCACTGGGGGAGGGGACGGGCCTGCCCCACAGAAGGCCGCTGGTGGGTCGCAGGACCCCGTTCCCTGCAGGCGCGTGTGTCAGCTCTGTCTCTTCGCAGATTGCTGGACCTGACCTGCCTGTGGGTCGCTGGTTCTCCTACTTTGCAGGTACTGGGGGTGGGGCCGGCTCCGGCCCGCAACCAGCCGCTGGGCCTGCTCTGCCGGTGGTCACAGTCCCGCCTACCTTGCAGGCACTGGGGGAGGGGACTGTCCTGCCCCTCAGCAGGCCACTAAGCCTGATCTGCTGGAGGTGACAGTCCCGCCTACCTTGCAGGCACTGGGGGAGGGGACGGGCCTGCCCCACAGAAGGCCGCTGGTGGGTCGCAGGACCCCGTTCCCTGCAGGCGCGTGTGTCAGCTCTGTCTGTCTGCGGATTGCTGGGCCTGGCCTGCCCGTGGGTCGCCGATTCTCCTACCTTGCAGGCACTGGGGGT
The DNA here is from genome assembly GCF_052094955.1 of Ictidomys tridecemlineatus. Taxonomy (NCBI): domain Eukaryota; kingdom Metazoa; phylum Chordata; class Mammalia; order Rodentia; family Sciuridae; genus Ictidomys; species Ictidomys tridecemlineatus. The sequence continues at coordinate 31,470 of NW_027523928.1, read as the reverse complement.
GGGGCCGGCTCTGGCCCCAACCAGCCGCTGGGCCTGCTCTGCCGGTGGTCACAGTCCCGCCTACCTTGCAGGCACTGGGGGAGGGGACGGGCCTGCCCCACAGAAGGCCGTTGGTGGGTCGCAGGACCCCGTTCCCTGCAGGCGCGTGTGTCAGCTCTGTCTGTCTGCGGATTGCTGGGCCTGGCCTGCCCGTGGGTCGCCGATTCTCCTACCTTGCAGGCACTGGGGGTGGGGCCGGCTCTGGCCCCAACCAGCCGCTGGGCCTGCTCTGCCGGTGGTCACAGTCCCGCCTACCTTGCAGGCACTGGGGGAGGGGACGGGCCTGCCCCACAGAAGGCCGCTGGTGGGTCGCAGGACCTCGTTCCCTGCAGGCGCGTGTGTCAGCTCTGTCTCTTCGCGGATTGCTGGGCCTGACCTGCCTGTAGGTCGCCGATTCTCCTACCTTGCAGGCACTGGGGGTGGGGCCGGCTCTGGCCCCAACCAGCTGCTGGGCCTGCTCTGCCGGTGGTCACAGTCCCAACTACCTTGCAGGCACTGGGGGAGGGGACGGGCCTGCCCCACAGAAGGCCGCTGGTGGGTCGCAGGAGCCCGTTCCCTGCAGGCGCATGTGTCAGCTCTGTCTCTTCGCAGATTGCTGGACCTGACCTGCCTGTGGGTCGCTGGTTCTCCTACTTTGCAGGCACTGGGGGTGGGGCCGGCTCCGGCCCACAACCAGCCCCTGGGCCTGCTCTGCTGGTGGTCACAGTCCCGCCTACCTTGCAGGCACTGGGGGAGGGGACTGTCCTGCCCCTCAGCAGGCCACTAAGCCTGATCTGCTGGAGGTGACAGTCCCGCCTACCTTGCAGGCACTGGGGGAGGGGACGGGCCTGCCCCACAGAAGGCCGCTGGTGGGTCGCAGGACCCCGTTCCCTGCAGGCACGTGTGTCAGCTCTGTCTGTCCGCAGATTGCTGGGCCTGGCCTGCCCGTGGGTCGCCGATTCTCCAAACTGTGGTCTCTGCAACAGTCCTTCTGCACCTCAGTCTTAAAACGCTGTTTTCTACTACGATCTTTTTGCACCTCAGTCTCCAACCTCTACTCTCTGTAACAGTCCTTCTGCACCTGGGTCCCCAACATCTGTTCTCTGTTAGATCTTTTTTCAACCCAGTCTCTAAACTCTGTGATATGTAGCAGTCCTTCTGGAGCCCTTCTTCCCACTCTGCTCTCTGTAACAGGCATTCTGCACCCCAGTCTCCAACCTCTGCTCTCTGTAACACTCTTTTTGCACCTCAGTCTCCAACCTCTGCTCTCTGCAACGATCATTCTGCACCCTAGTCTCCAACGTCTTCTGTCCTCAACAGTCCGTCTTAAACTCTGTCTCCAAATTCTGCTCTCTGCAACAGTCCTTCTTCACCCAAGTCTCCAAACTCTGCTCTCTGCAACAGTCCTTCCGGACCCCAGTCTTCAACCTCTGCTCCGTGTAACAGTCCTTCTGCACCCAAGTGTCCAACCTCTGGTCTCTGTAACAATTCTTCTGCACCCCAGTCTCCAACCTCAGCTCTCTGTTACAGTCTTTATATACCGCAGTCTCCAAACTCTGCTCTCTATAATGGTCCCTCTGTACCACAATTTCCAACCTCTGCTTACTGTAACAGTTTTTCTGCACCTCAGTCTGAAACCTCTGCCTTCTACACTATCCTTCTGCACCCCAGTCTCTAATCACTGCTCTCTGTAACATTCGTCCTGCACCACAGTCACCAAACATTTCTCTCTGTAAGATCCTACTGCAACCCAGCCTCAAAAGTCTGCTGTCTATAACAGTCCTTCTGCAACCCAATCTCCAACCTCTGCTCTCGCTAGCAGGCCTTATGCACCCCATTCGCCAAACTCTGCCCTCTGAAACAGTCCTTCTGCACGCCAGTCTGCAACCTCTGCTCTTTGTAACGGTCTTTCTGCACCCCAGTCTCACACCTCTGTTTTCTGTATCATAATTCTTCACCCCAGTCTCAAATGTCTTCTCTGTGTAACAGTTCTTCTGCACCCCAGTCTCCAACCTCTGCTTTCTGCAACATTCCTTCTGCACCCCAGTCTCCAACCTCTGCTTTCTGAAACATTCCTTCTTCACCCCAGTCTCCCACCTGTGCTCTCTGTAACACTCCTTCTGCACCGCAGTCTCTCACCTCTTCTCTCTGTAACGATCCTTCTGCAGCCCAGTCTCCACCTCTGCTCTCTTCAAGGATTCTTCTGCAACTCAGTCTCCAACTTTGGCTCTCTTCAAGGATCCTTCTGCACCCGAGTCTCAAACCTCTGCTCTCTGTAACTGTTTTTCTGCACCTAAGACTACAACCTCTGCTCTCTGCAAACGTCCTTCTGCACCCTTGTCTTCAACGTCTGCTCTCTGCAATGATCCTTATACACCCCAGTCTCCAACATCTGCTCTCTGCAACAGTCTTTCTGCACCCTAGTCTCCAAAGTCTGCTCTCCTTAACACTCATTCTGCACAGCAGTCTCCAACCTCTGTTCTCTGTAAGGTCGTTCTTCACCCCAGTTTCCAAACTCTGCTCTCTGTAACATTCCTTCTAAAACTCAGTCTAAAACCTCTACTTTCTTCAACGGTCCTGCTGCAACCAAGTCTCCAACATCTGTTCTCTGCAACAGTCTTTCTACTCCCCAGTCTCAAAACTCTGCTCTCTGTAACAGTCTTCCTGTACTGCAGTCTCCAACGTCTGCTCTCTGTAACGGTTTATCTGCACCCCAGGCTCAAAACTCTGCTTTCTGTATAAGTTTTTCTGAACCATGGTTTCCAACCTCTGCTCTCTGTAACAGTACTTTTGCACCTCTGTCTCAAACCTCTGAACTCTGCAACCTTACTTCTGCACCCTATTCTCTAAACTCTGCTCTCTGTAAAAGTCCTTCTGCACCCAATTCTGTAACCCCTGCTCTATGCAACAGTCCTTCTGTACCACAGTCTCCAAACTCTGCTCTCTGTACCAGTCCTTCTGCACCCCAGTCTCAACCTTTGCGTTCTGTATCAGTAATTCTGCACCCCAGTCTCAAACCATTTATCTCTGTAACATTCTTTCTGGACCTCAGTCTCCAACCTCTGCTCTCTGCCACATTTCTTCTGAACCCCAGTCTCCAAACTCTGCTCCCTGCAACAGTTCTTCTGAACCCCAGTCTCCAACATCTGCACTCTGAAACAGTTCTTCTATAAACCATTCTCCAACTTCTGCTCTCATGTATTGCAGTCTCCGAACTCTGATCTCTGCAATGCTCTTTCTGCACCCCAGTCTCCAACCTCTGCTTTTTGTATCAGTCCTTCTGAACCCCAGTCTCCAAACTCTGCTCTCCGTAACAGTCCCTATGCACCTCAGTCTTCAAATTTTGCTCTCTGCAACAATCCTTCTGCACCAAGTCTCCAAAACCTGCTCCGTGCAACAGTTCTTCTGCACCTCAGTCTCCAATCTCTGCTCTCTGTATGATCCTTCTGCAACCCAGTCTCTAAACTCTGCCCTCTGTAACAGTCGTTCTGCATCCCTTCACCAAACTCTGCTCTCTGTAACAGGCCTTCTGCACCGCAGTTTCCAAAGTCTGTTCTTTGTAACACTCCTTCTGCACCCCAGTCTCAAACCTCTGCTCTCTACAAAGATGCTTCTGCACCCCAGTCTCCAATCTCTGTAATCTCCAACAGTCCTTCTGCACCTCAGTCTAAAAACTCGGTTCTCTGCAACGATCCTTCTGCACCCCAGTCTCTAAACTCTGCTCTCTGTAACAGTCCTGTTCCACCTCAGTCTCCAAGCTCTGCTCTCTGTAAGATCCTTCTGCAACCCTGTCTCCAAACTCTGCTCTCTGTAACAGTCATTCTGCACCCCAGTCTCCAACCTCTGCTCTCTGTAACAGTCCTTATGCAACTCAGTCTCCAAACTCTGCTCTCTGTAACATTTCTTCTATACCACGTCTCCAACATCTGCTCTCTGTAACAGTCCTTCTGCATCTCAGTCTCCAAAATCTGCTCTCTATAACAGTCCTTCTGCACCCCAGTTTCCAAACTGTGCAATCTGCAACAGTCTATCTACACTCCAGTCTTCAACCTCTGCTCTGTGTAACAGTCCTTCTGCAACCCAGTTTTCAATCTCTGATTCCTGCAATGATCCTTCTTCATCCCAGTCTCCAACATCTGCTCTCTGCAACCGTCCTTCTGCACCCAAGTCTCCAACCTCTGCTCTCTGCAATGATCCTTCTGCACAACAGTCTCCAACCTCTGCTCTCTGCAATAATCCTACTGCACCCCAGTCGCCAACCTCTGCTGTCTGTAACAATCCTTCTGCACCGCAGTCTCCAAACTCTGCTCTACGTAATATTCTTCTGCAACCAAGTCTCCAAACTCTGCTCTTTGTAACAGGCCATCTGTACCCAGTCTCCAACCTCTGCTCTCTTTAACAGGCCTTCTGCACACCAAAACTCTCCTCTCTGTATCAGTCCTTCTTAACCCCAGTCTCCAAACTCTGCTCTTTTTAACATTCTTCCTGCATCTCAGTCTCCTACCACTGCTCTCTGCAACAGTTCTTCTGCACACCAGTCTCCAACCTCTGCTCTCTGTGAACGTCCTCCTGTATTGTAGTCTCCAAACTCTGCTCTTTGTAATGGTCCTTCTGCACTTCAGTTTCCAACTTCTGATTTCTGTATTAGTCCTTCTGCACCGCAGTCTCCAACCTTTGCTTTCTGCAACAGTCCTTCTGCACCGCAGTCTCCAAATTCTACTCTCTGCAAAAGTCCTTCTGCACCCTAGTCTCCAACCTCTGCTCTCTGCAACAGTCCTTCTGCACCATATTATCCAACCTTGCGCTCTGTTACAGTCTTTGTATACCACAGTCTCAAACCTCTGCTCTCTTTAATGGTCCCCCTGCACTCCAATTTCTAACCTCTGCTTTTTTTAACAATCTCTCTGTACCTCAGTCACCAAACTCTGCTCTCTGTAACCATCTTTCTGCACCTCAGTCTCCGACCTCTGCTCTCTGTAACAGTACTTCTGCACCTCAGTCTTAAACCTCTGCTCTCTGCACGATCTTTCTGCACCCCAGTCTCCAACCACTGCTCTCTCTAACTGTCGTCCTGCACCTCAGTCACCAACGTCTGCTCTCCGTAACATCCTTATGCAACCCAGCCTCAAAACTCTGCTCTCTATAACAGTCCTTCTGCAACCCAGCCTCAAAATTCTGCTCTCTATAACAGTCTTTCTGCAACTCAGTCTCCAAACTCTGCTCTCTGTAGCAGGCCTTTTAAACCCAGTCTCCAAACTCTGCTGTCTGAAACAGTTCTTCTGCACGCCAGTCTCCAAACTCTTCTCTCTGTAACGGTCTTTCTGCACCCCAGTCTCCCACCTCAGCTTTCTGTATCATAATTTTTAACCCCAGTCTCCAACGTCTTCTCTGTGTAACAGTCCTTCTGCATCTCAGTCTCCAAACTCTGCTCTCTGCAACAGTCCTTCTGCACCCCAGTCTCCAAACTCTGCTTTCTGCAACATTCTTTCTGCACCCTAGTATCCAACCTGTTCTCTCTGTAACAGTCCTTCTGCACCCAAGTCTTCCACATCTGCTCACTTTAACGATCCTTCTTCAGCCCAGTCTCTACCTCTGCTCTCTGCAATGATTCTTCTGCAACTCAGTCTCCAACTTCTGCTCTCCTCAACGATTCTTCTGCACCTCACTCTCCAACCTCTGCTCTCTGTAACAGTTTTTCTGCACCTCAGTCTCAAACCTCTGCTCTCTACAACCGTCCTTCTGCACCCCAGTTTCCAACCTCTGCTTTCTGCAACGATACGTCTGCACACCATTCTCCAATGTCTTCCCTCCTTAACAGTCCTTCTGCACCCCAGTCTCCAAACTCTTTTCTCTGTAAGGTCCTTCTGCACCCCAGGTTCCAAACTCTGCTCTCTGTAACATTCCTTTTCCAACCCAGTCTCCAACATCTGCTTTCTTCAACGGTCCTTCTGCAACCCAGTCTCCAAACTCTGTTCTTTTAAAAAGTCCTTCTGCTCCCCAATTTCCGATCTCTACTCACTGTAACAGTCCTTCTGTACCACAGTTTCCAACTTCTGCACTCTGTAATGGTCTTTCTGAAACCTAGTCTCCAACCTCTGCTTTCTGTATCAGTCTTTCTGCACCACAGTCTTCTAACTCTGCTCTCTGTTACAGTCCTTCAGCACTTCAGTCTCCAAACTCTGCTTTCTGTAAGATCCTTCTGCAAACAAGTCTCCAAACTCTGCTCTCCAGAAGAGTCTTTCTGCACACCAGTCTCCAACCTCTGCTCTCTGCAACGATCTTTCTTCACCCCAGTCTCCAACCTCTGCTCTCTACAACAGTCATTCTGAACCCCAGTCTCCAAAATCGGCTCTCTGCAACAGTCCTTCTGCACCTCAGTCTGAAATCTCTGTTCTCTGCAACAACTGCCCTGCATCCCAGTCTTCTTCCTCTGCTCTCTGTAACAGTCTTTCTGAACCTCAGTCTCCTACCTCTGCTCTCTGTAAGATCCTTTTGCAACAAAGTCTCCAAACTATGCTCTCTGTAACAGTCCTTCTGCACAACAGTCTCCAACCTCTTCTCTCTGTAACAGGCTTTCTGCACCCCAGTCTCCAAACTCCGCTCTCTGTAACAGGCCATCTGCACCCCAGTCTTCAACCTCTGCTCTCAGCAACAGTCTCTCTAAACCCCAGTCTCCAAACTCTGATCTCTGCAGCAGTCTTTCAGCACCCCAGTCTTCAACTTCTGTTCTCTGTAACAATCTTTATGCACCTCAGTTCCCAAACTCTGACCTCTGCAATGGTCCTTCTGCACCCCAGTCTCTAAACTCTGCTGTCTGCAACCATCCTTTTGCACCCTTGTCTCCAACCTCTGCTCTCTGCAAAAGTCTTTCTGAACCCCAGTCTCCAACATCTGCTCTCTGCAACAGTCCTTCTGCACCTCAGTCTGAAAACTCTGCTCTCTGCAATGATCCTTGTGCACCCCAGTCTCAAAACTCTGTTTTTTGTGACAGTCCTTCTGCACCTCAGTCTTCAACTTCTCTCTGCAACAGTTCTTCTGCACCCCAGTCTTTAACATCTACTCTCTGAAACAGTCCTTCTACACCTCTGTCCAAATGCAAAAGAATGAGACCTGAACTATTGCTAACCCTGCAAAAAATCAACTCAAAATGCATTAAAGAACCAGGCACTAGACCAGAAATCATGCAGTTTCTAGGAAAAAAACAAAGTCAATACTCCAACCTAGAGGCAGAGGCAATGACTTTCTCAATAGGATGCCAAAGCTCCGGAGATAACACCAAAAGTTAGCTAATAGGATAGCATTAATTTAAGAAGGTTCTGCACAGCAAAGGAGACAATTAGAATATGAAGAGATAACCTACGGAAAAAGAGAATATCTTTATGAGGGGCTCTTCTAAAAGAGGAAGAATATTCAGAATATTAATAAAAAACTAAAAAAACTTAACATCAAAACCACAATTATTAAATAAACAAATTATCAAATAACCCAATTACCAAATGGGAAACTAAATGAACTAAACATACACGTCTTAGAAAAAAATATGTGAGTGGCCAACAAATATATGAAAATACATGCAAGTCAAGACTACCCTGAGATTTCATCTTACTTCAGTGACAAAGGCAACCACCAAGAATACAAACAGAAATGAGTGTGACAAGGAGAGAATTGGAGAGAAAGGAGCACTCTCACCCTGTTGGTGGGCATGTAAATCAGCACAACCACACGGAAATCAGGATGGAGGCTCCTAAGGAGTAGCCATGGACCACCCTGCGACCCAGCTCTACCTCTGCTTGGTATTTATCACAGCGGATCAAAGTCATCATACTATAATGACACATACATGCCCATGAACCAGCCGAGGTGACATCAGTGGACAAATGGATAAAGAACATCTGGTATATGCACACTGGAATTTCATTCAGCCAAAAAGAAGAACGAAATTATGTCATGCTGGAAGATGGATGGATCTTCAGAACATTAAGGGAAATAAGCAACTCAGAAAGTTAAGGGCCGTATGTTTTTCCTCTGTTAAATCTAGAGGGGGAAAAGGAAGGAAAGTTGGGAAGGGAGTCTCATCATGAAAGTTGAAGGAAGATCAATAGAGTCAAGGCACAAGGGGAGAAGGTGAGCAAAAGGGAAATATTGGAATGATATTGGCCAAATTCACGGTTATTTTGTGTGCATGTTCAAATATGTGTCAGAAAATCCCACCATTATGGACCACTACAATGCACCAATGAAGTGTGAAAAGAAGTGTTTCACATTACATGGGACAGGAACTATTCTAGGAGGGTGCCCATTTTTTCCCATCTATAAATACCACGATCATTTACCACTGTAAAAAATCTCTACAGATTCGAATGTTCTGATCTCTGCTCCACCACATGGCCTCTTCTACTTTAGGGTCCCCTTATTCTCACTAAAATCAGGGAGCCCGTTTCAACGATGCCATCTGTTAATGTCTTCCCAGGCATCTGAGGACAGCGGCTGCGGGTTTCACAAGGATCTGGTGCTGCCTTCTGAACGCATGTCCACGAGGCCTTGGCGAAGGCTGGTGCTCCAGGCCCTCTTCCAGATCCAGCTGTGAGGCCAGGGAAGGGGTCACATAACATGCCATCAAACACCTTATTTATTTCTGATCACCATCCTCTCCATTATTCCAGGATCATATTAGTCATTGAACTTAAGCAAACACTGAGTCCAGATTTCAGTCCATCAACCAAAGAGAGTCAAATACCCACTCCCCGTGGCTAAGGAACATTTTTGGCCCTAACATTTTTAGTGATTACGTCCCTGTGACTGCATTCAAGATGATCCAGCAATATGTTCTGACTTCTTTGGTCTAGAAGACTCAAACAAATTCTCTTATATATTCTTAAGGCCCCTTTTAACAAAATACAGTAAAATATTTACCTTTTATTTTGGTGTTATCCTTATACTCTCCTGGGCTATATTTTATACTCTTACCTGAGGTGTTCTAGAATCAGACCCCAATTAAGAGTCTGGTGACAATGTGGGATGACGGATGAGCATCTTAAAGACAATTGGGCTGGGGATGTGCCTCAAGCAGTAGTGCACTTGCCTGGCACGCGTACGGCCCGGGTTCGATCCTCAGCACCACATACCATCAAAGATGTTGTGTCTGCCGAGAACTAGAAAATGAATATTAAAAAAAGTTGAAGCTCCAGATACAGACTCTCTAACCAGGTGCCTACAAGTCCCTGGGAGGCATCTTTTTCAGATGACTGTATACTCCAGTTTGAAGATTGGTCTAGACTGTGATGGTGCAAAAAGATGCACACCCTCCAGCCAGCTTTTTCAGGGCACTCTGTACCTTGTTGCTTCTCAGGCTGTGAATGACGGGGCTCAACAGGGGGCTCACCACACAGAAGAGCACAGAGACCAGGGTGTCCATGTCCAGCCTTCTCTGGGCCTGTCATAGTGGAAGTTGGCTGTTCCATAAAAGACCACCACTACAGTGAGGGGGGACGCACAGTTAGAGAAGGCCTTCCTCCTGTCCTGGGCAGAGGTAATCCCTAGGATTGCCGCCATGATGTGTGCATAGGAGCCTGCAGTGAAAAGGCAGGGGCTCAGGCCCATGGTGGCAATGACAACGTGGAGCGCAGACTCGTTGACAGAGGTGTCTGAGCAGGAGAGCTTCAGGAGCAATGAGGTGTCACAGAGAAAGTGGCTGAACTGGTGGGGCCCACACAGAGTGAGTGTGATGGCCAGCACCATGTGTGTGACCAAATTCACCAACCCACACAGCCAGAACCCAGTCACCTGGCCAACACAGACCTTCACACTCATGATGACTGGGTACTGAGGAGGACGGCAGGTGGCCACATAGCAGTCATACTGGCCACACAGCCAGTAAAAGCCTTCTGTGCCAGCACTTTTCACCAAGTAGAAGATCTGGGAAAGGCAGCCCTCATAAAAAATGGCCTTCTTCTCCCAGAAGAAGTTCACCAGCAGTACTGGGAGGGTGGTGGATGTGTAGCAGACGTCCAAGAAGCTCAAATTGCTGAGGAAAAAGTACATTAGAGTGTGGAGAGCAGGAATTACCCTGGTGGCAACTATTATGAGCATGTTCCCCAGGAGAGTGGTCAGGTAAATGACCAGAAAAAGCAGAAAGAACCAGCCCTGTAGGTTGGAGTGGTTGGAAAATCCCAAGAAGTTGAATTCAATGACAAATGATTGATTGATCATTTCCAATGGTATCATAGCTACAAAACAGAGAAAAAGAGACCATGACGAGAATGGACTGAGAGCACCCCAAACAGACTTGTTAATCTGCAGCTACATGGCAAATAATATTGTATACAGAGATGCCTGGACTCTGGAAAAAGACGTATAGGAGTGACTTTAGAGAGAGCATAACTTCTCACAGATGTTTGCATGGGTGCTCTTTTGTAAGAATAAATGGAGACTTGGTCAAAATGCACAACCAGCTATCAACCCCTGTGTCTCATTGAATCTGCAGTATCTCCCTCCTAACACTGTGCTTGACTGTGATGAATTATTTTTTGTATGTCTGTTATTTCAAGTAATAAGTTTTCGCTGTGAAAAAATGAAGAAAATGCAGAAAGTTATTGAGAAGAATAGAACAGATCACAAAATCAAAGCTCTCTTTGCATTCATTTCATTCTATCTCTATTTATCTTTCAAATATCCAAAACAAAATTTCCCAATATTGTTGTACTCTATTTAGTTGTTTGCCTCCTAATCTTAATTTTCTAACATGAAATTAAGTTAATATCTCCCTTTTTATTGAACATAGAAACCTTCCATTCCATTTACTATCATAAATATTGGAAAAGAAGCTTTCATACATATGTATCTGCGATCATCTCTGATTATTTCTTAAAAGTAAAATTATAAGTCACCTGCTTTTAAATACATTGATCTATTTTTTTCAGTAGAAACTTTTATTTTTTTAAGTTTTATAAGATACAATAAATTTTGACAAATGATATATACTTAGATATTTTTCTTCTTTTGTATTATAAGATTTACATTACCGAAAATTACATTTCCTGAAAAAAAAATGATTGATAAAATTACTGATTTTCTATCATGTTACCCATGGTAATCCGTGGTCCACTGTTTTGAACTAAAATTTTTGTTTCTTTTTCAATCTTAAATGAAAAATATTATAGGAAAACAGTAGGCTATTGGTCCAGATAGATGTGGATTGAAATCCATCTGTTGTTTACTAGATGTTGTTTGTAAAAAAGTCAGTTCATCTCTATTTCTCAGTTTGTTCCTTGCTTAGGATATTTATGATGTCTATTTCACAACTGCTGAAAAAAGTTTTGAGATAATATAAGGTATGTGTCTGGCACATTACATTTACTCAATGCCTTTTATCAAGTTAGAAAATGTCTATCTATTTTTTACTAGTAGTTTTTTTTTTTTGGTGTATGTGTGCTGGGTTTTGAATTCAGAGCCTTATGCATACTAAGCATGCACTCTACCACTGGACTTTGCCCCTAGTTTCATTTAGTTATACTTTTTATCATAAATAGATATTGAATTTTCTTATTTTCTCTGCATCTATTGAAATGATATATGTTTTTTCTTATTTAGTCTGTTACTATAAAAATTCAGTTGATTGAATTTTTTAATATTGAAACAGCCTTGAATTCCGGGATTGATCTCAATTGACTGTAATGTTATCCTTATTCTATATGGCTGAGTTCAGTTTGTTAATATTGTTCCCTGCTTGCTTTTGTGTATTCTATTTTCGCTGTTCTAAAGAGATAATCTATTTCTTGAAGAATTCTCAGCTGTATTCTACTTTTATTTTCAGTCAATGCATGTTAGTGGACTAGTTGAAAACAGAGAAGGGATTTCTGATGTTTCCAGGAAGCCCTGCCTTATGTACTGTAAACTCAGTCTCAGGGATATGGCCTTCACAGTGACCCAATTTCTAGTAATATGGCTGAGCCTAGTTCTTATTCCTCCCGACGTTAGATATTTCGGCCTGTTCATTCCATAGCTGCAAAGGTTTTCCGTTGAGTGTCCTAATGTAACAGTTTTTGTTACTCTTGCTCCTAAAGATTACAGCTTTTGTTCTATGCAAAAAATTAGGAAACGGGTCTGGGAGAAGTTTTGGATGCTGTTGCTGCTCTTTGTCCCTCCACCTATCCAAGAAATGATACCATTAAAGACACTTTCTCAGAATACTTCACTGTCTTCCTGGGAGCATTTGGTGGAATCCATGGAGAAAAAGAAAAAAATACAAACATCTTATGTCTATAGCCCTCTGGGTCTTTATGCTCTTAAACCAGTCTATACTTAGTCATAGCAATCCATTAACTATTTTTTATTTGAGTTCTTTTTATAAATAAACTCCTATGTATCTAGTGGGTTCTCCCATAGTTAAAAAAATGCCTGCATTATTTTGGTTGCTTATCTCTCCCAAGACTTTGGTTAGTTGTTTGCCTTATAATCTTCATCCCTAATAAAGTCAAGGAAAGTCATTAGTTTACATTTTTTTCTGCTCTTTTTGGTTATTATAATGATGAAAACAACATTCTTTCTAGCTATTTCGATAGATACTCAAGGTGAAATTTGAAGTCTATACACTTACTTTTCAAAAATATTTAGTAATTTCTAATTTAGTTAAATATTTAGTTATTCTATTCAAAACAATCCCATTCCTAGCATATTTCCAAGGAAATTAATGCACAGTTCACAAAAATTCTTGTGTAAAAATTCATAATAACTCAAACAAATATTATGCCTTCAGCAGAAGGACAGAAGACAAATCACGGTTTATCATGCAGTGGAATAATTCAGTTACTTTAGAAACACAAATACTGGAACATTAATAACATTGACAAATCTAAAAAAATTTTCTGGGTGAAAGAAGCCAGATTCAAAATATATACTGTATGTTTCCTTTATATAAACTTCAAAAATTAGAAAACAGCTATAATGGTCAGGTAATAATGGTGGTCTTTTTTTTGGAGCTCAGGGGTGATATCAGTTGAAGCATGAAGGAATTTTCTAAAGTGATGGAAATGTTTTATATCCTGATTTTTGGTAGTTCTTATATATGTAAAATATTATAAACCTGTACACTTTAGATCTGTGCATTCTTTGAATACAAATTATAGTTAAATTTTTAAAAATAGCCTTATTTTAAAAATAAGTAATTAATGGGGAAGAGTGGTACCTGTCTTTAATCCCAGGTACTTGGGAGACTAAGGCAGAAGGATCATAAATTTGAAACTCTGCAAAGCCACCCGCCCCAAATATTTGAAAGGGCTGGGGATATAGCTTCATGGTAGAGTGCCACTGGGTTCAATCCCCAGTACTGCAGAAAGTAAGTAAGTAAGTAAGTAAGTAAATTGATAAATAGAAGTGAAAGCATTTTTCAAGATGATTTTTAACTCAGGATTGGTTGGAACCACATCTAAATATTTTTTTAGGTCTCTAAGAGGTTAAGTATTTTCTCCCATTTTTTGCATTTCTCTACTTCTTTTTTACCACAGTGATAGTCCAGGACATATCACATTTTACAAGTGACATTAGTTGTTTCCTGATCATGATCTGTTTGAAGCAGTGAATGTGATTGGTGGGTGCATTCTGTCTGTATCACAGATACAAAGGCTTGCTCATCATCATAGATGTGCATGTGCATGTGTGTGTGTGTGTGCATGTGTGTGTGAATGTGTGTGTGTGTGTGTTATTGGTTGTGGGATTGGTCTTAACTGAGAACGCTGTCTTATAGTTAGTGGGATGGCAGAAATCTCAAAGAATATAGCAGGAATTTGCCATCTAAGGCTCAGCAAGCTCAGAACACTTGGTTATCCTAATTGCTATAAATGGAACGACCCTCACTATTGAGGTTTTCTGAGAGCTGCATCACATTGGGGCGGGATGAGGGAGCCCATTTTCATAGAGATGTACCCTGTTTCTATGGAGGCTCCACCTAGGCTTCAAGGGGCTGGTGAGATAGTACCAGTGGATGCTGCCAAGGCCTGGGTCATTCTGAGGAGCCTGCTACTTGAGGGAAGGTGGCAGGGTATCAGCCTCTGAGGCCGGGACTAATCTCTGTGAAGTTGTGTCAGGACTGATTTCTAAGCAAGGTACTTGGCAATAGAAACCTCAGAAAAGGTCCCACCCTCCACCATGCCATAGGTGAGAGAGCCCAGGTGTGTCTCGGTAAGCCAGTCTTTGGTATGAGCATGGACATCAATGATTGCAGAGTATCAACAATAGGGGACCATAAATCTTTTTCAGGTGAGTGCAGATTGAAAACAGGGACATCTGGAATTAGATACACTGGGTTTTAGAAAATTATCAGATCTCTAGGTCTAGAACACGCAGATAGACCCACTCATGGAATTGTGCGTGTGAGTCCAAGGAGCAGGGGTGGATAATTGTAAAACCTGGTTCCCCAGGTTTTAGACACACCTGTTTAGTTCAAAAGAGTGATCTGAGAGCTAAAACAAGATCAAAATGAAGTGGTCTGTATCTGAAGACGTGCTGTGTTGAAGGTGGGAGAAAATCTCTGAAGCCCTCATGGAGAAGGATATGGAGAACTTTAAAGTCCTAGTTGAAGAGGACATGGTAAAGACAACAAATCAGTTTGGGCAGGCTGGCTAGCTGGTGAAATCACTCAGGAAAACAGGAATATTTTAGGAATAGCAGATGTAGAGGAGGCTTTGGTGGATTTGATTTGAGTAATGTTGAATGTGAGTTGTCTGTGGGATAATCACGTGGAAATGCCCTTCACAGACAGCCTAGAACTGCAGGTGTCGATTTGGGAGTCATTGTGTTGAAGTCAACTGTTACAGCAAAGGGTGAATATGAAATCCCCCAGGAGAATAGAGAAAGTAGAGAAGGAAATAGAGAAAGTAGGGATTCTTGTGATACTTGGTGTTCACGAAAATTGTAGTAAAAGTTTATCCAGAAATGACTAAAAACACCACACTATCTAGGTCAGTTGTAGGTATCGCTTTCTCTACATATTTTCCCTAAACAAAAGGTTACCTTATTAGCATTGATTTACAATAAATTAACTTTGGAATGGAGCTGGAACCTACATGTACTTGACATTTCTTACGTTCTCTGTTTTCTCTATCAACTACCTGGATGAACTTCAAGTCATATAGAAATCAGTGACATGTACTTTCTTTTAACTCCCCGTATCAAAAAGATCAATATGACAATCTCTTTTATAGGTAGATATCTAGATGTTTTCAGAAAAAGAAATAAAATTCCACATAGAAGGCACTTCCAGCATATTTTACTATGGGAAATTGGTACATGGTCTGTGGATGTGTAAAAGAAAAAAACTAAACATAAATGTTAAGGGATTTAAAAACACAATCTCTGAAGTTGTGCATACTGCTATTGTAAAGGTCTTAAATATAAAGGTCAGTTCAGGAGGGACAATTTCATGGGGCATTAAAAAAATCTCCCAATGTATGTTTATATAATTTTATCTACATATAAGTATTTCCTTGGTTTTACTGGCTAATTTCTTGTAGGTAACGAGTGTGGGGTAGGGTGAAGGATGATACCCCAAAAATTTTCTTATCCTCTATGCTCTTCATTAATGTAGGGCATTAGATTGAATCATCATCATGGTAACCATTAGAATCCATTATTAACAATCATAACTCATGAATGACACTTTGTGACACAATATGTACTTGCTCCTTAGAATTTATCTAATGCAGCATAGGAATTAGATCAACTTAATAGTAAACCCTCTGCTCTGCAATAATAATAACCATAATCATCATAATCATCTAGGGAATATTTCATAGAAAAATAATTTGAGTGTGAGTCTTCTTAGATTGCTTCAATACACATAAATGCCTGATTTTAAAAACCTTGTTTAATGTAGTCAAAAGTGGCATGTTTTCTGTAAAAATTAGATTGAATTTTGTATAATCCATTCTATAAAAACGCAGTGAATTTCTTTGAAAAGATGAATTTTTACATACCTGAATCCAATCAGGATTTTTCAAATTGAGTAACGAATAGAGACACACATTAGATAAAAATACCTAACACTTATTAAATGCCTATAAGACTTTTACATGCATTAACTTATTTTGTTTACACAACAATCTATAACATTACCTATTATCCCCATTTTACAGAAAAAAGAATTGAAATTAATGCACAATATATGAATGCAAGTAGGGAAACATCAATGAATCCCTTTAATTTGCATAATGTACATTAATTTGTACAATTAATGTACAATTATGATTTAAGAAACAAAAAAGAAATTGACTCAGAAAATTTATCACGTAATAACTATTATTTGTAGTGATACTTTGTTACCTGATGATAATACCATATATTAGTAAACTGTCTTATTATCTTCAATGCCCAGACATTCTTGTCTTTGGTTCTAATAATTCATTGCACATGATTAATAGGCCAACACAGCTTTCATTAAAATTCCAAATCTCAGGGCCTTAGGAAGCTTAAAGTATTTAAATGTCAATAAAAAGTCGGTGCTTCAGTTAAGCAAAACTAATTTTGAAATCTAAATATAAACAAAATAAAATAAATAAGTCTATAGTCTTAAAAGAAGAATTTTTTTTTGCTTTGGCAATAAATGAAATGTTTTCCTGACTAAACTTAGGGATTAATTTCCTCAAACGAAAAAAAAAAATGGGCATGACCAAAACGAGGAAGAATGGTGTGATCCTGAAAACCTTTATGCACATCAGGGAAACAATGATTCCTATTTGATCTCAATAGCATAAGCAATGATTAAAATGTTTAAATCCAATTTTCATGTTGTCCAGTAAATTGCTTAAAACACACACACACACACACACACACACACACACACACACACACACACACACACAGTACAAGGTCAATTTATTAAGAAAAAATATCTGAATGATTTCAGGTGCTTGTGGCAATGTGAATTTATTACTGTGAAATCTATGAGCTATCTGGCCTGGCCCAGAGTTGTCCTCATATTCTTCCATGTGGTGTGGGTGCTTGGAGCCGAGGGAAAGATCAGAGGTCATTGTGCAGAACAGTTGGCCTCAGTCAGTGAGTTCCAAGTGTTCCCAGTGATGCTGGTCCAAGGACACACTTTGGGGGAGGCTGGGCTCTTTCACCTAACATGCAGGGATGCCCTTACCCCTAACTGGTAGGTTTAAAATCTTAACAAATTCACCAGGAAAAGCCTCCCTTCTGTTTTGGAGATTCAGCACTCAATTCAGCATTTAACATCTCTTTCAGTTCTGTTTTTTTGGGGCCGGGGTGTAGGGGGGCAGTTACCGGAGATTGAACTAAGGGGCTTGACCACTGAGCCAAATCCCCAGCCCTATTTTATATTTTATTTAGAGACAGGGTCTCACTGAGTTTTTTGGTGCCTTTTTTTTTGCTGAGGCTGTCTTTGAACTCACTATCCTCCTGCCTCAGCCTCCTGAGCTGCTTGGTTACAGGCGTGCACCACTGTGCCAGCTCTTTCAGTTCTCTTTATTTCATCTGTGCTTCTTCTAGCATAAAGGGGAAAGAGAAGACAAATTATTACCTCTTACGATATGTCAGAGCCTTCTAGTTATAAAATTCTTCAAAATAAAAAATACTCTTTTCCATTTAGGATTTTAAAATTTCTTTTGTTGGTAGTGGTTAGTTTCAATTCAAACAAATTTTGTTCCTATACAGGGTCTAATTTAGTCCTAAGCCAGATCTACTAAGAAACCCAAAGAGGATAAGATCTGATCACTGTCCTTCTGCACCCCTCCCCTGACTCAGGCAATGGCAAGGCCCTACTGAGGTGGATGGCGCAAGGCCTATGTTTCTGGAGGAGAAGGAGCACAGTATGTTTCTGGAAATTTGCTGATTTTTTCTGTATTCCTTTAATAAGTATAGTTCTGATTTCTCATATGACCATTAAGTATAAAGGAAAAATCATGACTCTCCCAATTAATACAACTACTTCTAAAGCATAGATCTGTTTGCTCTAAATGGAATTATTCAGCTTTGGAGTGTAAATTGTTAATGTCTAAAGAAAAACTCCCTGCATTCCTGTCAAGGAAGTTTTTGAGAAATTAAATTAAAATCTAGAGAAGAAAAATTAAGGTTAAGAAGATAGATTAGTGCTTAATGGTTTGTGCACAATGGTTTGTGCTCTTACTTTTGTTTGATTAAAAGTAATAACAAATCATCTACTTGCCATAACCATGGCACCGGTTCCAGTCAGTAAGTCAAGAAAGAATAGTCAAGGTATAGGCCAATAGTTTGGGACATTTGTAACTATGATTAAAAGTTAACTAAGCAGAATCAGCTCAAAGCAAAACCCGAACTGAAAGTACAAATGCTTGCTTATGCATAAGCCAAGATACATTCTTCTATTCTAATTGTAGCTACGTAATATTTTGTTTTGTTTGAATAATCATTCCTGTTTTGTAACCACAAAGTACTGTAAGCCTGCCAAAATGAAATGTATATATGATCAACTTCACAAGTAAAGATTGGGATCAACACCTTCACTTTGGTGTCTGTGTTGTTTCTCCACCCCCTCTTTCGCCGACTCCTCACCATCTGTTCGTCTCCTGAGACCCCCTTTTGGAGCTAGTCTCCGACACTGTCCTTCAACCAACTTACAATCTAATGGGAAGATGAACTCAATATGTGCAGGAAAGTTGGTAACAATTCTATGTAATCTACAAATTATCATTATTTTCCCTTAGTGTTTGCTTGGGCAGCTCTGGAAATGTACCACTTAATACTTGTCAAAGCACCTCATTCCATCTTGAATATGTGCTCCTCCAGGTCCTAGTTGGGCCTCTCAATTTTGTTCTAAACAATAGGGCAACACCTTGGGTAAATGTGCACTCAGTAAATGTTTGAAGAATGAAGAAGTTCTTTCAAGTACATCCATGGAGCAGAGTTTTTAAAAGATTCTTTAAAGACGGTACTGTGTGGGACCCAATATATCTAACAGAGACTTGACAGAGGCGAGATGACATTTTTATTCAGTGGTTCTGGTACAGATATCTTGGTGAGAAAATTAAAGCGTCTGTGGGCATAAGTGAGGCAGCATAGCCCAGCGGCTTCTGAGGAACTCATTGTCTCCTGTCTCCTAAACATATCCCTTATGGAGACCATTGGCTCAGTTCCCACAGAACAAGCAGCTCTGCATCTTTCTTTCCCAATCAGTCATCTCAAAGTCAGGTGACCGAGAATGAAGTCACTTATGAGTGACCCCAATATATAATATTTCTAAAGGAGGGGGGTTGTGTATGAAGTAGATTACTCACAAGTTGCAGGGATTTATTACAGTTAATAAATTGCTTGCAACTCCCCTCCCCAAGCATCCATGTATTGTAAGATAAAGATGAAAACCCCTAGTTAGTGAATGAATACGTTTCTAAACATAACTTCTTCTACAATAATGATTTTTATTTAAAAAGATATTTTGATAGGTCTATTGTTATGCTATATTGTATCATAATGGGAATGTGTCCCTATACTTTCTCCCTAAAAATTATTCCTTTCTGTCCTGCTAATGAAAAGCAGAGAATTAACACTTAGCATTATCTATTGTTTACCATAAGTAATTTTCCACACACATCATCTCACTTAAGGAATTTAGGCATCCCAGGGTTTCTGGTTATGTTTTGGGTTTTCTTCCAGTACTGGAGGCATCATGCTAAATCCCTCAGGTTTTGTGATAACCTCTGAAGTTATTTCTACTCTGGCAATACAAGTAGTATTGTGCAAACTTAGACACACATAGAAAAGGTGCTATGATAGGTCATTACATAAATGGCATCAAAATGGTAATGAAAATATGTACAATATTCTGTAATATGTTTTTAAGGTGTAGGTATATCCTGATTCTGGGATAGTGTTTTTGAAAATTGTGATGGTAAATAAACTACTTACCAGCAACTCTCACAGAGAGGCATAGATTTCTGGTTTTGGTGTGGCCTTTGCTGCTCTCCATACTAGCACCTGGGCTGCAAAGAAAGCTCTTGGTAAAACTGGCTGTTGGTCTCCATTCACCATAAAACGAACCTGTTATTATGAAAGTTGCCTGTCGCATATCTGTGGCCTCATGAAAGAGTCAAAATTTTCTGATCTCTCACAATTCATTTTCGTGTGATGGACATTTATAGAGGTCTGGGGGCTGACCTGTTGAAAATACGCATCGAGCAATTCCACTGCAGCTGCTCTGGGATTCCTCAGTGTGCAAACCCAACTCAAGGGCAACAGCTTGAGTTCAACTGCAACAATGGAGAGCAGTTAATTCGCTGTTGGATTCATTAATGTCTTGGCAATCACCTGTTTCCAGCATGCAGCGAGAAGATCAGTGTCCTCTCTCTTCTGGGATGTGGGTGAGCGAAGTTCACAGTGAGATTTCTGCTAAGAAGTTATGGGTGGCTGAAACCTCAAGACTGCCTTCCCTTCCTGCTAGGGAGAGAAGGGCTCAGGGTGGGTGTACACATATTGGGATGGATTTTGCACGGCATATGAAGTTTTTTCTTTATGTTACATACTTTGCCAGATGCACAGATATCAAAATCACAATATTAAAAGCATCCGCACTATCTTCAGCTGATTCACTCCTGCTAAAGGCTGATCCCTTACCAAACCCTGTATGTCCTGCTGCACCCGAATCAAACCTCTGCACTCTGTAAAACAATCCTTCTGAAACCAGTCTCAAAACTCTGCTCTCTTTAACAGTTCTTCTGAACCAGAATCTCCAAACTCTGCTCTCTGTAACACTCCTTATGCAACCCAGTCTCCATCCTCTGCTCTCTTAAGAATCCTTCTGCATCCAAGTCTCCAACCTCTGCTCTCTGTAAAAGTCCTTCTGCACCTCAGTCTCCAACCTCTGCTCTCTGTAAGGATTCTTCTGCACCTCAGTCTCCAACCTCTGCTCTCTGTAACAGTCCTTCTGCATCCCAGTCTCCAACATCTGCTCTCTGCAATGATCCTTCTTCTCCCCAGGCTCTACCCTCTGCTCTCTGCAATGGTCCTTCTGCACCCCAGTCTCCAAACTCTGCTCTTTGTAACAGTCCTTCTGTACCGCAGTCTCCAACCTCTTCTCTCTGTAATGGTCCTTCTGCACCCCAATTGCCAAACTCTTCTTTCTATAATAGTGCTTCTGCACCTCAGACTCCAACTTATGCTATCTGTAACAGTCCATCAGCACCTCAGTCTGAAAACTCTGCTCTCTGCAACAATTTTTCTCTAGCCCAGTGTACGAACTGTGCTATTTGTAACAGTCTTTTTGCACCCCAGTCTCCAACCTCTGCTCTCTGTAAAACGCCTTCTGCACTCCAGTTTCCAAACTCTGCTCTCTGTAACAGGCCTTCTGCACTCCAGTCTCTAACCTTTTCTCTCTGCAACCATATTTCTGCACCTCAGTTTCCAACCTCTACTCTCTGCAACAGTTATTCTGCACCCCAGTCTCCAAACTCTGCTCTCTGTAAGATTCTTCTGCACCTCAGTCTCCAACCTCTGTTCTCTGTATAAGTTCGTATGCACCCCAGTATCCAACCTCTGCTCTCT
Source organism: Ictidomys tridecemlineatus (assembly GCF_052094955.1). Taxonomy (NCBI): domain Eukaryota; kingdom Metazoa; phylum Chordata; class Mammalia; order Rodentia; family Sciuridae; genus Ictidomys; species Ictidomys tridecemlineatus. Next base: position 9,927 of record NW_027523928.1, on the reverse strand, counting down.
GTAACAATTTTAGGCACCTAAATCTCCAACTTCAGCTCTCTGCATCGGTCCTTCTGCACCCCAGTCTCCAAAATCTGTTTTCTGCAACAGTCCTTCGGCAACCACAGTCTCCAAAGTCTGCTTTCTGTATCAGTTCTTCTGTACCCCAGTCTCCAACGTCTGCTCTCTGTAACAGTCCTTCTGAACCTAGGTCTAAAACCTCTGCTCTCTGTAACAGTCCTTCTGCAACCTAGTCTCCGACCTCTACTCTCTGCAACATTTCTTCTGCACCCCAGTCTCCAACCTGTGCTCTGTGTAACTGTCCTTTTGCACCCCAGTCTCCAACATCTGCTCTCTGTAAGTATCGTTCTCCACCATAGTCTCCAACTTCTGCTCTCCTCAACGATCATTACGCACCTCAGTCTCCAACCTCTGCTCTCTGCAACGATCCTTCTGCACCGAAGTCTTCAACCACTGGTCTCTGTAACAGTCCTTATGCAGCTCAGTCTCCAACATATGCTCTCTGTAAGATACTTCTGCACACCAGTCTACAACATCTGCTCTCTGCAATGATCCTTTAGAACCCCAGTCTCCAAACTCTGCTCTCATTAACAGTTTTTCTGTACAGCAGTTTCCGAACTCTGCTCTCTGTAACGGTCCTTCTACACCCCAGTCTATAACCTCTACTTTCTGTATTAGTCTTTCTGCACCACAGTCTCCAAACTCTGCTCTCTGTAAAAGTTCTTCTGCACCTCAGTCTCCAAACTCTACACGCTGCAACAGTCCTCTGCATCCCAGTCTCCACCCTCTGCTCTCGGGAACAGTTCTTCTGCACCCCAATCTCCAATCTCTGCTCTCTGTAACACTCCTTCTGCACTCCAGTCTCCACCCTGTGATCTCTGTAACAATTCGTCTGGACATAAGTCTCCAACCTCTGCTCTATTCAACGTTCCTTCTGCTCCTCAGTCTCCAAACACTACTCTCTGTAAAAGTCCTTCTGCACCTCAGTCTCCAAACTCTGCTCTCTGTAAGATCCTTCTGCAACTAATTCTCCAAACTCTGCTCTCTGAAACAGTCCTTCTGAACCCCAATCTCCAAAGTCTGCTCTCTGTAACAGGCCTTCTGCACCCCAGTCTTATAACTCTGCTCTCTTTAATAGGCCTTCTGCACCCAATTCTCCAACCTCTGCTCTCTGAAGCGATTCTTCTGCACCCCAGCATCCAACATCTGCTGTCTGCAACAGTACTTCTGCACCTCAGTCTGAAAACGCTGCTCTCTGCAACAATCCTTCTGCACCTCAGTATTAAACCTCTGCTCTTGTAACACTTCTTCTGCACCTCTGTCTCCAAAATGATCTCTGTAAGATTCTTCTGCAACCCAGTCTCAAAACTGTGCTATCTGTAACAGTTCTTCTGCACCCCAGTCTCCAACCTCTGCTCTCTGCAACAGTCCTTCTGCACCCCAGTCTCCAATCTCTACTCTCTGTAAGATCCTTCTGCACCACAGTCTTTAACCTCTCCTCTCTGTATCAGATCTTCTGCACCAAGGTCTCCAAACTCTGCTCTCTGCAATATTTCTTCTGCACCCGAGTCTCCAACCTGTGCTCTCTGTAACAGTCTTTCTGCACCCCAGTCTCTGAACTATGCTCTCTGTAACAGTCTTTCTATACCGCAGTCTCCAACCTCTACTCTCTATAACGGTCCTTCTGCACCCCAATAGCCAACCTCTGCTTTCTGAAACAGTTCTTTGAACCTCATACTCCATCCTCTGCTCTCTGTAACAGACCTTCTAAGCCTCAGTCTGAAACCTCTGCTGTCTGCAACAATCCTTCTAAACCCCAGTCTCCAAACTGTGCTATCTGTAACAATATTTCTGCACCCCAGTCTCCAACATCTGCTCTCTTTAACAGGTCTTCTGCAACTCAGTCACCAAAGTCTGCTCTCTGAAACAGTCATTCTTCACCCCAGTCTCCAACCTCATCCCTCTGCAACGGCCCTTCTGCACTCCAGTGTCCAACCTCTGTTCTCTGCAGCAGTCATTCTGCACCCCAGTCTCAAACCTCTGCTCTCTGCTACAGTCCTTCTGCAGCCCAGTCTCCAACTTCTGCTCTCTGCAACATCTCTTCTGCACCAAGTCTTTAAACTGTGCTCTCTGTAACTATCCTACTGCACCCCGGTCTACAAACTCTGCTGTCTGTAGCGATCCTTCTGCACCTCAGTCTCCAACCTCTGGTGTCTGCAACGATCCTTCTGCACCCCAGTCTCCAACGTCTGTTTTCTGCAACAGTGCTTCTGACCCCAGTCTCCAGCCTCTGCTCTCTGTAACATCCTTCTGTACCCCAGTTACCATACACTGCTCTAGGTGACATTTCTTCTGTACCCAGTCTTCACCCTCTGATCTTTGTAACGGTACTTCTGTACCGCAGTCTCCAATAAATCTCAGCTCACTGCAACATTTCTTCTGCACCCCAGTCTCCAAACTGTGCTCTCTGTAACTATCTTTCTGACCCCAGTCTCCAACCTCTGCTCTCTGTAACGATCCTTCTGCACCTCAGTCTTCAATCTCTGTTCTCTGCAATGATACTTCTGCACCTCAGTTTCCAACATCTGCTCTCTGCAACGATCCCTCTGCACTTCAGTTTTCAACCTCTGCTCTCTGTTACAGTCCTTCTACACTTCAGTCTCCAACCTCTTTTATCTCTACCAATCCTTCTTCACCTCAGTCTCTAACCTCTTCTCTCTTTAACAGTCTTTCTGCACCTCAGTCTCCAATCTCTGCTCTCTGCAACAGTCCTTCTGCACCCCAGTCTCCAAAATTTGCTCTCTGTAACAGTTCTTCTGCACGCCAATCTCGAAACTCTGCTCTCTGTAACAATCCTTCTGCACCTCAGTCTCCAACGTCTGCTCTCTGTAACAGTCCTTCTGCACCCTAGTCTCCAACATCTGCTCTCTACAATGGTCCTTCTGCACCAAAGTCTCCAAACTCTGCTCTCTCTAACAGTCCTTCTGTACCGAAGTCTCCAACCTCTTCTCTCTATAACTGTCCTTCTGCACCCCAATTGCCAACCTCTGCTTTCTGTAACAGTCCTTCTGAACCTCAGATTCCAACCTCTGCTCTTTATAACAGTCCTTCTAAGCCTCAGTCTGAAACCTCTGCTCTCTGCAACGATCCTTCTGAACCCCAGTCTCCAAAATGTGCTTTCTGTAGCAATCCCTGTGCACCCTAGTCTCCAACCTCTTCTCTCTGCAACGATCCTTCTGCACCTGTCTCCAACCTCTGTCCTCTGCAATTATCCTTCTGCACCACAGTTTCCAACTTCTGAACTCTGTAACAGTATTTCTGCACCCCAGTCTCCAATTTCTTTTCGCAGCTACAGTACTTCTGCACCCCAGTCTCCAACCGCTGCTCTCTGCAACATTTCTTCTGCACCCAAGTATCTAAACTGTGTTCTCTGTAACTGTCCTGCTGCACCCCAGTCTCCAACCTCTGCTCTCTGTAGCGATCCTTCTGCACCTCATTCTCAACCTCTGCTCTCTGCAATGATCCTTCTGCACCCCAGTCTCAATCCTCTGCTCTCTTTAAGAATCCTTTTGCACCCCATTCGCCAACCTCTCCTCTCTATAAATGTTCTTCTGCACTTAAGTCTCCAAGTTTTGCAATCTGTAACAGTCCTTCTGCACCACAGTCTCAAAACTCTGCACTCAGAAATGATCTCTCTGCACCTTAGTCTCCAACTTCTGCTCTCTTTAATAGTCCTTCTGCACCCAGTCTCCAACATCTGGTCTCTGCAAGGATCCTTCTTTCCACAGTATCCAGCCTCTGCTCTCTGCAATGGTCCCTTCTACATCCCAGTTTCCAAAATATGCTCTCTGTAACAGTCCTTTTGCACCTCAGTCTCCAAACTCTGCTCTCTGAAACAGTCCTTCTGCACTCCTGTTTCCAAACTCTGCTCTCAGTAACAGTTCTTCTGCACCCCAATCTCCAAACTCTGCTCTCTGTAACACTCCTTCTGCACCCCAGTCTCCACCCTCTACTCTCTGTAAAAGTCTTTCTGCACCTCAGTCTCCAACCTCTGCTCTCTCTAAGATCCTTCTGCAACCAATTCTCCTAACGCTGCTCTATGTAAGAGTTTTCTGCACCCTAGTCTTCAAACTCTGCTCTCTGTAACAGGCCTTATGCACCCCAGTCTTAAAACTCTGCTCTCTGTAACAGGCCTTCTGCACCCCAGTCTCCAACCTGTGCTCTCTGCTACGATCCTTCTGTACACCAGTTTTCAAACTCCGCTCTCTGTAACAGTCCTTCTGCACCCCAGGATCCAACATCAGCTCTGTGAAACAGTCCTTCTGCACCTCAGTCTGAAAACTCGGCTCTCTGCAAAAATCCTTCTGAACCCGAGTTTCCAAACTTTGCTCTCTTTAACAGTTCTTCTGAGTCTCAGTCTACAAAATGCTTTCTGTAAGATCCTTCTGCAACTCAGTCTCAAAACTGTGCTATTTGTAACAGTCCCTTCGGCACCCCAGTCTCCAACCTCTGCTCCCTGTAACAATCCTCCTGCAACTCAGTCTCCAACCTCTGCTCTCTGCAAAGGTTCTTCTGTACCCCAGTCTCCACACTCTGTTCTCTACAACAGTCTTTCTGCAACTTAGTCTCCAACCTCTGCTCTCTGCTAAAGTACTTCTGCACCCCAGTCTCTAACATCTGCTCTCTTTATCAGCCCTTTTACACCTCAGTCTCCAACCTCTGCTCTCTGCAGCATTTCTTTTACACCCCCAAAACCAAAATCTGCTCTGTGTAACGATCCTTCTGCACCTTAGTTTCCAACCTCTGCTCTCTGCAACGATCCTTCTGCACCCCAGTCTCCAACCTCTGATCTCTGTATCAGTCCTTGTGCACCCTGTCTCCAACCTCTGCTCTCAGTAGCGGTTCTTCTGCACCCCTGTCTCCAAACTCTACTCTCTGTAACACTCTTTCTGCATCCCAGTCTCCACCCACTACTCTCTGTAAAAGTCCTTGTGCACCTCAGTCTCCAACCTCTGCTCTCTGTAAGATCCTTCTGCAACCCATTTTCTAAACGCTGCTCTCTGTAACAGTCTTCTGCACCCCAGTCCCCAAACTCTGCTCTCTGTAACAGGCCTTCTGCACCCAGTCTTCAAACTCTGCTCTCTGTAACAGGCCTTCTGTACTCCAGTCTCCAACCTGTGCTCTCTGCAACAATCCTTCTGCATCCCAGTCTCCGAACTCTTCTCTCTGTTTCAGTCCTCTGTACCACAAGATCCAACATCTGCTCTCTGAAACAGTCCTTCTGCTCCTAAGTCTGAAAACACGGCTCTCTGCAAAAATCCTTCTGCACCCGAGTTTCCAAATTTTGCTGTATGTAACAGTCCTCCTGAACCTCAGTCTAGAAAATGCTCTCTGTAAGATCCATCAGCAGCCCAGTCGTGAAATTGTGCTATCTTTAACAGTCCTTCTGCACCCCAGTCTCCAAACTCTGCTCTCTGTAACAGGTTTTCTGCAACCCTGTCTCCAAACTCTGGTCTCTGTAACAGGCCTTCTCCACCCCATTCTTTAACCTCTGCTCTCTTCAAAAGTCCTTCTACACCCCGGTCTCCAACCTCTGCTCTCTGCAACGATCCTTCTGCATCTCAGTCTCTAACGTCTGCTCTCTGTAAGATCCTTCTGCACCCCGTTTTCCAAACTTTGCTCTATGTAACAGTCATTATGCACCTCAGTCTCCAACCTCATCTCTCTGCAACGGCCCTTGTGCACCTCAGTATCCAACCTCTGTTCTCTGCACCCCAGGCTACAAACACTGCTCTCTGTAACAGTCCTTCTGCACCTAAGTCTTCATCTTTTGGTCTCTGTAATGGTCCTTCTGCACCCCAGTCTCCAATCTCTGCTCTCTTTAACAATCCTTCTGCACCTCTGTCTCCAACGTCTGCTCTCTGTAACAGTCCCAATTACCCAATCTTTTTTTTTTTTGCTAGTCTATTTTTTCTTTTTTTTTTTATTGGTTGTTAAAAACATTACAGAGCTCAAGACATATCATCTTTCATACGTTCGACTCAATTGGGTTTTGAACTCCCCAAATACATAATACAGACTCACTTCTGTTACATACTCACAGTTTTACATAATGGCATATTAGTGACTGTTGTATTCTGCTACCTTTCCTATCCCCTACTATCCCCCCTCCCCTCCCATCACCTCCCAACATCCCTCTCTACCTCCTCTGCTGTTGTTCAATTCTCTCCCCTTTTTTCCCCCCACCCCCTTGCCCCTCATAACCTCTTATTATTTTGTGTATCACTGAAGGTCTCCTACCATTTCCATATGTTTTCCCTTCTCTCTTCCTTTCTCTCCCCCCATTCGTCTTAGTTTACTGTTAGTCTTTTCCTCATGCTCTTCCTTCCTGTTCTATTCTTAGTGGCTCTCTTTATATCAAAGAAGACATTTGACATTTGTTTTTTAGGGCTTGGCTAGCTTCACTTAGCATAATCTGCTCTAATGCCATCCATTTCCCTGCAAATTCTATGATTTTGTCGTTTCTTAGTGCTGCATAATACTCCATTGTGTATAGCTGCCACAATTTTTTTATCCACTCATCTATTGAAGGGTATCTAGGTTGGTTCCACAGTCTAGCTATTGTGAATTGTGCTGCTATAATCATTGATGTGGCCATATCCGTATAGTGTGCTCTTTTAAAGTCCTCAGGGAATAGTCCAAGAAGGGCAATAGCTGGGTCAAATGGTGGATCCATTCCCAGCTTTCCCAGAAATCTCCATACTGCTTTCCAAATTGGCCTCACCATTTTGCAGTCCCACCAGCAGTGAACAAGTGTGCCCTTTTCCTCACATCCTCGCCAACACTTATTGTTGTTTGACTTCATAATGGCTGCCAATCTTACAGGAGTGAAATGGTATCTTAGGGTGGTTTTGATTTGCATTTCTCTGATTGCTAGAGATGTTGAGCATTTTCTCATGTGCTTGTGGATTGATTGTATGTCCTCCTCTGAGAAGTGTCTGTTCAGGTCCTTGGCCCATTTGTTGATTGGATTATTTGTTATCTTATTGTTTAATTTTTTGAGTTCTTTGTACATTCTGGATATTAGGGCTCTGTCTGAGGTGTGAGGGGTAAAAATTTGTTCCCAGGATGTAGGCTCTCTATTTACCTCTTTTACTGTTTCTCTTGCTGAGAAAAAACTTTTTAGTTTAAGTAGGTCCCATTTGTTTATTCTTGTCTTTAACTCTTGGTCCTTCTGCACCCCAGTCTCCAACCACTTCTCTCTATAACGCTCCTTCTGCACCCCAATTTCCAAACTCTGCTCTGTGTAAGAGTACTTCTAAGCCTCAGTCTGAAACTTCTGCTCCCTGCAAAAATTCTTCTAAATAAGTCTCCAAACTGTGCTATCTGTAACAATCCTTCTGGACCCCAGTCTCCAACATCTGTTCTCTGTAACAGGTTTTCTCCAACCCTGTATCCAACTGCTACTCTCTGTAACAGGCCTTCTGAACCCCATTCTCCAACCTATGCTTTCTGGATCAGGCCTTTTGCACACCAGTATCCTAACTCTGCTCTCTGTAACAGTCCTTCTGTACCGCAGTCTCAAAACTCTGCTCTCTGTAACGGTCATTCTTCACCCCAGTCTCCAACGTCAGCTTTTTGTATCAGTTCTTCTGCACCCCAGTCTCCAACCTCTGCTCTCAGTAAGAGTCCTTCTGCAACCCAGTCTCCAACTTCTGCTCTCTTCAACATTTCTTCTGCACCCCAGTCTCAATCGGAGATCTCTATAACTGTCCTTCTGCACCCCAGTCTCGAACCTCTCCACTCTGTAACGATCTTTCTGCACCACAGTCTGAAACCTCTGCTCTCTGCAACGATGTTTCTGACTCTCATAATCCAACCTCTGCTCTCCGCAATGATCCTTCTGCAACCCCGTCTCCAACCGCTGCTCTCTGTAAGAGTCCTTCTGCACTTCAGTCTCCAATCTCTGCTTACTGTAACAATCCTTCTACACCTCAGTCTCCATTCTCTGCTATCAGTAACAATCCATCAGCACACCAGTCTCCAACCTCTGTTCTCTGTAACAGGTCTTCTGCACCACAGTCTCCAAACTCTGCTCTCTATAACAGGCCTAATGCACCCCAGTCTCCAACCTCTTTTCTCTGCAATGATCCTTCTCCACCTAAGTCTCCAACCACTGCTCTCTGCAATAGTCCTTCTGCACCCAGTCTCCAACCTCTGCTCTCTGTAAGATCCTTCTTCACACCGGTCTCCAAACTTTGCTCTCTATAACAGTCTTTCTGCACCTCAGTCTCCAAACTCTGCTCTCTGCTATGTTCTTTCTGCACCCGAGTATCCAACCTCTGTTCTCTGCAACAGTCCTTCTGCACCCCAGGCTCCAAACTCTCCTCTCTGTAACAGTTCTTCTGTACCGCAGTCTCCAAACTCTGCTGTCTGTAACATTCTTTCTGCACCCGAGTCTCAAAACTCTACTTTCCATATCAGTTATTCTGCACCCCAGCCTCCAAACTCTGCTCTCTGTAACTGTCCTTCTGCACCTCACTCTCCAACCTCTGCTCTTTTCCACAGTTCTTCTGCACCCCAGTCTCCAAGCTCTTCTCTATGCAAAAGTCTTTCTATACCCCAGTCTCCAAACTCTGCTCTCTGTAACGATCCTACTGCACCCCAGTCTCCAACCTCTGCTCTCTGTAGTGATCCTTATGCATCTAAGTCTCCAACCTCTTCTCTCTGCAACAGTCCTTCTGCACCCCAAACTCCAAGCTCTGCTCTCTGTAACAGTCCTTCTGCACATCAGTGTCCGAACACTGCTCTCTGTAAAAATTCTTCTTCACCTCAGTCTCCAAACTCTCTTCTCTGTCACAGGCCTTCTGCACCCCAGTCTTCAACCTCTGCTCTATGTAACGATCTTTCTGCACCTCAGTATCCAAACTCTGCTCTCTGTAACAGACCTTCTGCACCCCATTCTCCAACATCTGCTCTCTGTACCAGTTCTTCTGGTCACCAATCTACAAACTCTGCTCTCTGTAACGCTACTTCTGCACCCCAGTCTCCATCCTCTGCTCTCTGTAACTCTCCTTCTGCACCACAGTCTCCATCCTCTGCTCTCTGTAAGAATCCTTCCGCACCCCAGTCTCCAACCGCTCCTCTCTGTAACAGTCCTACTGCACCTCAGTCTCCAACCTCTGCTCTCTGTAATGAACCTTCAGCACCTCAGTCTCCTACCGCTGCTCTTTGTAACAGGCCCTCTGAACCCCATTCTCCAACCTATGCTTTCTGGATCAGTCCTTTTGCAAACCAGTACCCTACCTCTGCTTCCTGTAACAATTCTTCTGCACCTGAGTCTCCAACCTATGCTCTCTGAAATGGTCCGTCTGCACCCCAATCTCTAAACTCTGTTCTCTGCATCAGTCCTTCTGCACCCCAGTATCCAACCTCTGCTCTCTGTAACAGCCCTTCTGTACTACAGTCTCAAAACTCTGCTCTCTGTAACGGTCCTAATGCACCCCAGTCTCCAACCTCTGTTCTCTGCAACAGTCCTTCTGCACCCCAGTCTCCAACCTCTGTTCTCTGCAACAGTCCTTCTGCACCCCAGTCTCCAACCTCTGCTGCCTGCAAAAGTCCTTCTGCACCCCAGTCTCCAAACTCTGCTATCTGCAACAGTCCTTCTGCACCCTAGTCTTCAACCTCTGCTCTCTGTAACAATTTTTTTTACCTCAGTCTCCAACCTCTACTCTCTTTAACAGTCCTTCTGCATCTCAGTCTCCAACCTCTGCTCTCTGCAATAGTCCTTAAGCACCGCTGTCTCAAATTCTGGTCCCTGCAACAGTCGTTCTACACCCCAGTCTCAAACCTCTGCTATCTGCAACAGTCCTTCTGCACCTTAGTCTCCAACCTCTGCTCTCTGCAACGAAACTTCTGCACCCCAGT